>NC_142672.1:15800541-15885541 GCF_964200805.1 Pocillopora damicornis
GAATTTACTGGCAATGAAGTTGCAGTACCCAGAGGAAACCTCACCGTGTTTTAAGTTCAACCCTGATGAGAATCTTCTCAGCTCTGCAAAAAAGGCAGCGAAAGACTACAACAGAGAACACTGAGAAGGTAAGGAATACTCTGAAACAAATAATCTGTCGTCGTTGTTTTTATTTGACGCATATTTTTGAAGTCTCCAGGTTTGAGGTCCTAATCTCCAGGTTTCTCTAGGCTTTTTTTTTTAAAACCTCCAGATTTGCATGTGATGGGGGTTGGAAGGTCTGAAAACGACAGTGAACATTAAGGAAGCTGCGTACGAGCCATGAGGGTGATTAAACCCTTCGCACTTGGTAGAGTTCGCGACTACTAACCTGCTTTTAGGGATAGGAAAGTAAAACGCTTGATTTTGGATCATTTAGAAAATTAATTGTTCAAATTGAAAGAGTCTTACTAAATTAAGTCGATGAAACTCAGAGATAGGCACGCAATGAGTACAAATGGTTGCCATAAACTGGCAAATAATGCATCATGGCTTGTTATTCGTTGCATGCGAATGCGCTCTGAACATTGTGAGGATTCTTTCTTTGTTTTCACATCATGCCTTAGGAAACAAAATTAAAGTGCGGATTGAACAGAACGTGACGCTCATCGATTGTTAGGTCATACTAGCGCGTCCTGTGCAAGAAATAAGTTGGAAATTAGATCACGTCTTTTCATTTAGCCGCCAACAAGTTCCTTTCCACATTAACAGGCTCTTTAGATCACACGCATGTCCCAGAGTTCACAGAACGCAAAAAATTTACCAGACTCGAGTGAGACCGAGCTTGGCTTTGTGGTTAAGGCCCAAGCCGCTCGCAACAGTGGGCAACTGACGTTAACGGCTTACCAGTTGGCTGTGACCATTACATCCGGTCTGGTTTTTGAAGCTTACAGACTTCACACATGCTATATCTTCCTGTGCGTTAAAAAACGAGGCCAATACAGGAGCCTCGTTAAGATGGGTGGATCAATTGAAAAACAGCGACAATTACCTTACCATGAGGAAATTGCGTCTTTCAGAGTTATCGAGCGAAATGGCAGTTAATTACGATCTCATGCGAAAGCATGACACTTCAATCTTGACTTTTCTAGGACATCACAAACCTGTGTCTAAAATTAGTATCAAAGGGCTCAACCTTAATATGGCAATGACTTTCTCAAAAATCTTCCTCTTTACAACGACGTTTAGATCTCGTAGTGATTAAACTTAACTGAATATTTAAAGTTCGTTTGCGAAGTTGATATCATGTTTTCCCAGCGTTCGATTCGTCACAATTTGTTTGCACTAAATTCGAAATTGGACATCTATACCGATACTGCAGTTAAAAACGGTTTTTTTCTGAGGAAATATCTATGGTTCGGCTACATTTCAGCCGAGTTATTTTCCAGGCCCTTGATCTCTACGTATATGCGACAAGAAGTGATAAATGAAAAACATGTTTGGCTTGGTGTGGATCCGTATCTAGCCAAAGGTCAAGTTTAGCAAACTTGAATATGCAAATGTCATTAAGGATAACGACAAAACCGGTTCAACCACTGTTGACACCTTGCACGTGAAAGAAGCGTGTAGTTTTTCGACGATTCAGTGCATTTGATAGAATCTTGTCCTTAACTGGAAACCTTGAAGCTTTCTCAACTAATTTTTGTTTGTTTTCAATTATCTTTTTCAGAGGGAAGATTTTTACTGTGGTTGGGATTTAGCGGATTTGAAGCAGCAGTAAAGTTGCTTTTTGATCGACCAATTATTTTTGAAAGTTGTCGGAAATGTTGTCTGAAAGTATTTTCGTATCCTTTTACTCCGATGGAACGATTTCTGAGCGAGTTAATTTTGAAATAAATACAGAAAATTTACCAGAGCAGCTGGTTTATTTTCCGCCAGACCAGTGTAGGCAACACGGATTTCCCGAAGGTTTCAAAGTTAAAATGTTATTTCCGACTTACTAGAAAAGCAGTATGAACTGTGTTCAGTGCAATTGCATCGCAAAACTACGTATTGAAACTAGTGATTGACCAGGATTTAGGAGACCTCAGGATAGTTGGTCCATGTTTATGTTCATGCCTAATAAATATTCAAGAATGAAGAAAAACATTCTCCACATGCAACTAGTCGCTTTTCTTGGTCTGTGTCGACAAAGTAAACATGGATTTGCAACATATCTGTTTCGCTTTCTGTTCTCCGTGGAAGTCCCGAAATATTTCCTTGCGTACTTGTACGAAAAATTGTACTTTTAAAGGGCATTTAGCAACCAGTCCATCAGTCTAAAATGATAACTAAACAAAATTATCCAATTCAATGCAACTACACGGGTAATTGAAAACTCTCTGCGTAAATGTCACGACTTTAGCGAAGGAAATAATAACAGACTGAACGCTGTGTGTTTATATTCTTTCGTGAAGCAACTCGAACTTTGCATTGCGTGAGATAGCTTATCAAGTGTTTGTATATTAGCATCGAAAAGACTTCGGTGGTGTGACTCTATCTAACAGTTCTTGCAGTGTAAATTACGGTCATTAGCATAAGAAAACAAGAAATTTCGCTTCCCAAGTTGAAAGGCGAATGCAAGGGATTAGAGACTTCATGATTTAGTTCCTCACAGAGGCAAAATTCATGTGCATGAGTAGCTAAGCTTTGGTCTCTTTGAAACTATAAAATTAAAAAGCGTTTTGAACCAGCAGGTTCTATCTACTGAAAACAATTTTTCGTATCAGCCGGAAACTTGCAAAACCGGTCATGAACCCGGCCCCAAACTCGACCGACTTGCATGGCTGCAGAAAAATTTTCGATCAAAATCTTGAATCGACAGTCGTTTGTCGGTAAACTCCACACAGCGTTGAGGAGGGAGTTTCGATGGAGGTTTGGTCAAAAATCGAATTGAACCGACGGAAAACGGTCGAAAATTTCGACCTACTTTGTTAGAAGCGCGCTGTGGTGTGTCAGCCAAGAGCACAGCTGACTTGAAGATCGAATGGAAGGGAAAGCGCTTCGAGTACAGCTCGAACGAAGGGTCGACTCGTGTTGGTCGTGGGTAGTGTGTTTTTCATCTTTCATCGTTCAGTTTTTAATTCTTGGAACTCACAATTCATTCGGTTCATTCTTTGTGGCATTGTTGGAGGAATTTCAGCGGAGTGAAGCCGAGACTGGTAAGGAAAATTTATATTTTTTGCCGCAAACAAAGCTCGCGCGCAAATAAAAAATTTATCACCGTGACAGGTTATTTTAAAAGAAAAACTCTCGCAATTTTTCATAGCAACGCAGCTTACACCTCTTCTTTTACAATGATGAATATTTTCCTTCAGCGCAGCTTGGTTAGAAAAATCAAAGCGCTTGACATTTCAAAGCCGCTATCCGCGCGATGGAAAAAATTTTCTTCTCGAGTGCTCTATGTTATATAACACCGCATCTGGTTGATTTATGCAGGAAAATGGAAAATGGATGGTCTGTAAACAACTCTTATGAATAGGGCAGGCATAGAGATAACTTCATTAGTAAATGTAGAAAACCTTCAGAAATTCTGCGTCATCGATTTTTTTTTACCTCCGGCACAGTAGATCTACCGGCGTCTAACGGGAAGTTTTCTGTCGCATAAACCGGTGATGATCTAAGTCTTACTTGTTTCGCGGCTGAGTAACGCACAAAGGAAAAACCCTAAGTCATGTGACCGCACCCTCAGGGCGAAAGCGGAAAAGAGTTCAGAAGGCTGATCCTTTCGCTTTCAAGCGCTGCCGAGTCACCACTAAAATTTGTCATTTTTAATTTCGTACTTAAGCATTTTTTTTTTCGCTCCTCGTCGTGTTTTTGTTGACTACGCAATTCGCGTAATCAGTTTCAATAATATTGTCTTCTATGAACTCCTTGTTGCTACTCACTCACTCGCACATATTTGGATCAATTTACAGCTTCTGTAAATATCATGACATTTACACGCAAAACGGTTCGAACTTCGATTAAAATCGTGACGCCTCATAACATCATTATCATAGCTTACTAGACAAATGAAAAGTTAGTCGATGCTGGCGCTGCGATATTGTTGTTAGTTCGCCGTTCTCTTGAGCACCTGATTTCTCGTGAGATTTCGAGAAATAAAACCGGATTTCCTTGATCAGGCCATGACTATTCAGATTGCATGACACCGGAAATTGTTGAAACTCCACGTGAAACATGAAAAACGTCTCGAGGTATCTTCGAAATTAAACGAGAGGAAATGGCATCGATTTCTGTAGAGAATATGATTGGAGCTTTAAAATATAGGCAAACTTTTGCTTGCTTCGTGTGAGTCCTTTTTTTGTGGAAGTCGACCAGCGGGAACATGGTAAGCCTAACATGACAACGACTTGCTAAACAGGGTTTTCCCGGAGATAAATAATTATAGAGTATAGCTAATCTGCATCATAATGATGCGTCGTCTCGGACGTTGAAGCTGCAAATCTCCTCGCATAATAAAATTGTTTCGTTTTCTTTTCTGATAGAACAAAACAGCTGATAATGAAATTTAAAAAATCTTATAATCACAAGTTAAGCTCTCATAAGCAATCTCCTCATAGTACTGAGTTTCCGCAGGAGCCCATTACTCTGGTTTCCTTGAGAGGTTTGGAAAGAAAACAGTTGAATTGTTTACAAGGTATTCCAAGCAAACTCTAGCAGCTGTGTACCCCCCGCTGGTCTTGAGTCCATAACAAATTTTATCATAGAGGGTAGTTCAAACTAAAGAGTTTTATTGGCAATGTATCCCACGAGTATATCAAAACAACTTTTCAGGAGAATACTAAAAACGAGAAGCAAATATCAGACTCCAATTCGCGTTCTTTTAATTTAATCCTCTTTCTTTAAGCTCAGTTGATGCACGCAATGATGTCAAGTGAGGTATCGAATATTTCGTTTTCTAACTCTCTTGCTGGATTATTTAGAGTTCATTTTTTTCCTCAACGAAATTTTCAAGATTGTTTCTGGGCGATCGATCGGAGCTACAAACAAACAGGCGTATTATCATATTTAAGAAATTCCTTTCATCCTCCAGTATCTCAAATATAAACAACTATTGTATTGAAAGAAAATTACGATCGATTTGAATTCGTGGAATGCATTTCTTGTCTACAAACAATCACGAATAACATGAAATTGCGTCAAAAAATGCATTCAGACAATTTTTAGTCTGCAGTGCATTTTATCCGACATTTCACTTTACAACTTGTTGCTCAAACGTACACAGATCAGATGGGTTCGGATGCCTTTCATTATTTCCGAGTGATGTCGTTTAGATTCATTCGGAACAGCTTCGGTTGCTCGGACATATCAGTTTATTTAGATCCATCATTAAGAAAATGTTCGATTCTATTCGAAACCGAATTTTTTTTTGCCCATTTACGATAGGTTCAGCAATATTTTCCTTGAATATTTTACATAATGGTCGTTAAATGCTAAAAGCTGTGTTTCGTTTAAAATATTTTTAAATTTATTTTTTGTGATTATTTTCAATAGCATGGATTGGCTCGTTGGCTATGGGTATCACATACATGGCAGCACCGATTGCTACCAGCCTTTGCGACCGCTGGGGATGCCGGGTGGTTATGTGTCTTGGCAGTGTGACTTACATGGCAGCGATGCTTCTGACGTCAGTCGTGCAGCACATGTCACTCATGTACATTACATACGGTGTTTTGTTTGGTTTCGCATCCAGTTGTTGTTACTTCTCATCGTTTTACATCCTCATTGTGTATTTTAACAAGCACCTCGCTCTCGCCAATGGTATCGCCGCCGCAGGCGCTGGGGCGGGAACAATGTCCTTGAGCCTGACCGTGGACAAGTTGATCGCCTCGTATGGACTTAGAATGACTTTTAAAGGATTGGCAGCATTGTCCGTCTGTCTTTTCTTAGCTGGACTAACTTTCCTTCCAATTGACTTCAGAGAAGGAGAAGACGAACTTTTGAAAAAGGAAGCACTCTTGAAAGAACAAGAAGAGATAAGAATAAAAGACCGATTGGTCAAAAATATCAAAGAACTGTTCAAGCCTGCTCCAGTGTGGGGAAATAAGCCATTTGTCGCATGGACCGTGGCCTTAGCTATGGTTCTTATTGCCTACTACATTCCCTATATGTACCTGGTAAGCCTAAGCTCTTATATACAACAGAATGTCTTTTAGGTTTGACGGATGGCCAAGGGGATCTAAAGCCGTACTTTACTCTTTGTTTCCCACTCCCTTTCCTTGCACTAGAATTACATTGAAGAACAATGCAGCAGGGAACCTATTTCTTCTTACGAAGACCAAGACTCGGACGCGAACCGAGTGGAATCTGGGTTCTAGGCTTACGAAGCTCATCCATTGCTGCACCTATTCGCTTTCTAAAGTGCCCTGAAATCCACCGATACATGAGCTATTTCCTCATATAATCATCCCTATTCATCCCTATTTAATATGTGTTGGATTTTTCTTTATAGGTTCGTCTTGCAGAGAGTGTAGGCATACCGTCAACTCAGGGGGCCCTTCTGGTTGGTTATTTTGCTTTGGCCCAAACAGTCGGCAAGATCTTCTTTGGGAAGCTTGGGGACTCATCTCGGGTCAGCCGTTTGACCCTTACGCAATTAGCTCTTTTGGTCATCGCTGTGGCAGCATGTCTGTGCCCCTTGGCCCAGTCCCACTCAGCCCTTCTCACTTACTCCTTGGTATCGGGGCTCTTTGATGGATGCCTTAGTGTAATGATCGGTCTTGTCACCCATGACATAGTGGGCCGTCAGATGATGGCAAAAGCCGTTGGGACTTTATATGGTATCGTGGCGATTCCTATGACAGTGGGACCTCCTATGGCAGGTAGATATCAGGTTTTTTTTTAACCTCACTGACAGTTATTTTCTTTCACGTCACGTAACACAGTACATTGTATTACTTTGTGTTGTTTAATGTTCGTGACCATTGGTTGTGATTGTTTTTAGCCGAAAATTCAAAATCCATTCCTGGAGTTCATTGTGTGTTTAAGTGTCGTTGTTTCTTCTCGTCACTTGCGCCTACATATTGCTCATTTAATCCAATTTTTCCCTTGCAACGTGCTATTAAAACCCAAAATTTCCCCTTTATTGTTCCCAGGTTTTGCTCGGAGAGCAGGGAATTCCCGAGTTGAACAGAGATATGCCATGTGGTATTTCTACTTTTCTCAGCCAACCACGAACCTGCCAGTATCAGATTGGATAGTTGTGGTTCACAAAGTCCTCGGATGTCACCAGTTTGCTTCATTCCTATTTTTATCTTGCAGGTCTTCTTTTTGACAGCACCGGCAGCTACAACATTGTCTTCTTCCTTTCTAGCGGTCTCGTGATTGGCGGAAGCTGCGTCATGTTTCTCATCCCAATTCTGCTTCGCTCCAAGCCAAGCCTGCTTAAAGTCATTACTCCTGAGATCATCGTGTCAATGCCAGATAAGCTCCAAGAAGACGATGAAATTAGTCTCTTCGAGGGCGATACAGCCAAACTAAGAACTTCCCATATGTCCTTTAGAAGCCTCGCTGACGAATTAGGGATCTACAGGAGTCGCCTGTTATTGGACAGGACGCCAAATCTGAGCTCTCGTCCAAGCAGTTTTGTGCTATTTTCGATCGTGCCGGAGGGAAGTTTCAGAGATTTGTCTCAGTTAAATGAACGATATTCCAACAGTAGAGGGGCAAGCTACACCTCCTTAGTAAGACTTTCAGAAATAAAAGTCGACAGCAGAGTCAACAGTTGCGCTCGGTTAGAACCCGTCGCCGAAGCTGAGGCTTGGGATTCAGGTTTGCCTTCCGAGCATCTTGACGTCATAAAACCACCAACAGCTGTACCTGAACTGTTCGTTACTGTATCACGGTCATGTGACTGTATTAACGAACCTGCTAGCCATGTCATGACTATAGATTTAAATAAAGACAGTGCGTCGGTCGAAATTGTCTCCAAATCCACGGAGAGTGGCTTTGCTTCTGAAGAATCTGTTGTAAGCGCTTGTGACAATAGTATCGAGCTTATTTCTTCCAGTTCAGATTTGGATGGGAAACGCTTAAGTGGTTACTCGTGGAATTCAACGGGAAGTAGCCTGTCGTGTAAGACTCAGTGTTCCGAGGCTGGCACCGAGGACAGTGGGTACGGCGACGACTTGACGCAAGCGCACTGTGTTACCGAAGGTAGCTCGGAAATAGATGATCATATGAAACCATCCATGTGCACTTTCGTCTCTCAAGATAGCTTGCAATCCGACTTAAGACAAGATAATGGCTACTGCAGCTGTGATTCTTCGCTAGATGTGCAGAAGAGCTACACTGAGGTCACTGGCGCTGATGACGAAGTGATGGCTGGGCACGCCCGGAAAGGGCTCCTTATTGAAGACGCGTGCCATTCAAACTTCAACACAGGGGAACAGACGAGGATGGTTATGGAGCTGTCTTATTGTACATGTGGAGAAGAAGAAGATGACTCCGTCAACAAGCTCATTTCAGACGCCAAAGAAATAATTGAACTTAAAAAGCCTTATATATCAGTGTTACCTCAGCCACCAGACATCTACAGTGAGTTGTTCGAGGGAATACTGGAAGAGGTGAATGAGTACGTGGAGAATTTCTCGGAATTGTCCGTTTGCCAGGGCACGATGAAGACATTGCCGAAAGTAAGCATGACAGATATAATATCTTGCGAGCAGGAAACAGTTGTTTGAATTATGAACGAATAGAGAAGAGGCTACTGAATAAGAGCGGGAGCGCTGGGAATAGACTCGGCGCCAGGCTATCAGGTCAAATTACTGATTTAGAGAAAGAGAGAGTATTCCAGAACATTACTCTCATAAGTCATTTAGGAGCTAACTGAAAGCCACATCATAATTAGCTATCCCCGTGCTAAAACGTTGTTTTGGTTAATGTTACAGTGGAATGCATCAGAAGATGCATTCCATTGTTTATTTGTTAAAGAGCACCTGTTACCAGTTTAGTAGCAAGCGGAGGATCTTTTGTCGTCATTGCCTGCTTAACGTAGTAATTCAGACAGAGCGACCTCTGTGGAAAATGTGGCGTAATGCTATTGGAAAAAAGCCTTAATCAGAAAAAAATGAATCGCAAGAAAGCTTTCAAAAGAATTCCAGTGTACGCGGGGGTAGAGCTACTGATCTTTCCACTGTAAACATTTACTAGAAAGCCTCATTGGATCGAAGATGTCATTTAGTTGACGCAGGAGGGAATAATCAAAGGATAAATACCGTCTGTAATCGAGAATCCGATTGATATAAGTTTCAATCACCTTGTGACAACTGTTACCCCACCCCCCTTTCCCTCACCAGCACCTGTTTGCTTTATGCTACAAAATGGTATTTCAAAATGTAATCAGCTCTTAGAATAGCTCGGATATAATTCCCTAGTATCAGAAGATATTTTTTTGCCTTACTGAACTAATATAAGAGGCTGAAATTCTTATTTATAGAATGCTTACATAACAGGGCTGATACGTTCCCCTCTTGTCACTAACCTCGATTCCAGGATCTCTATTCTTTGTTGATTAATGGAAGTGTAAGGGAGAAAGGGCCTGAAATCGAGGCTACCCTGAAACGGAAATTCCAGGAAAGGCCTAAAATTGAGGCTATTACCGGTCACTTTTTTCTGTTGTTTCAAAGATAGACGCAATAACATGCATAATGAAAGCAAAGCCTGTGCAGATTCCCTCAGAATATTGTCGCCATTTTGAGTGTACCAAAAAAAAAAAGAAAAAAACTTTTTTTTTCTCATTTCGTAGTATTTGGGGTTGGATTAAAACTAAAATATATTTTAATGATGAAATATGAAGTAAATATACTTGAGAGCTTTTTATTTTGTCAATCAAGAAAAATCATATATATATATATATATATATATAGATAATAAAGTTGTTCTATTCATTAGTTAGAAGCTTCAATTTCTATGGTCATCAGGGTATAGTTGACGAAAACAGAAATGTCGGTATATTTATTACTTCATAGGTAACTCTGAGTTTGAAACAAATCTAAACTCTACATCCAAATGTCAGCTCCTTCAAAGCTCTATTTAAAAAAGTGAGAGTGGCTGTAATAATTATTTAATAGCAGTCATGCAAAATGTATTTAATAGGTTTTGGGACCCATTTACTGAAAATATGTAATTAACAAGCATTTTTAAAGTGAGTGACTAGTAATAATGAAACTCTTCCGAGAAGATTTTAGTCCAAAATTAGCTAGAAATTATAATGATTGTTCTGCCGTAATAATTGTGTGTTTGCATTACTCTCGGATCTTTGTTTTTGCCTGTTTTGCTAGATCTCTTTTTTAAACAGTGTAAAATGTATTGTGCTGGATAGTTGTTTGGGAAACCAATTAAAATAACATTATTTTTCATTTTGTATGGTGTTCAGCTCAGCCACAAGGTGGCGTTGCTCTCTGCTCCAAGGTCATTGTCTTGAATCTGTTGTCTCCGTTCTCAGGAAGATTAGAAGCCTTAATCATCATTTTTCCCGCGTCGCATGCCAGTGTCAGGGGTTAAATTTTTTCTCGGGAAAAATATGTAGATATGAGTCGCAATTCAAGTTTTCTCTTTCGTTTAAAGCAAGGTGAGCAAGATTATGACCATTTTACTGGCTTCTATAAGCCTCATTGGATATAAATTTATATCCTTTGGATTGTGCGCAAGAACTGTCCTGGGCACATAATAAAATGAACTGCTTATTTTGATACAATTTATTTCTGGCCGGCCAAACCCGATTGAAGCTCAAAATTGGCTGACTGACCACCTTGGTACTCTTTTCAGTTATTGCAATGGTTCATTGCGATGAATACATCATGCACTAGGACAGGCACACCTTTGGTTATCAAATTACAACGCAAACAAACAAATCCGTATCTGACTGAATGGACAGATGAATGTTAAGGAACATTTCCTGCCTTCACATTCACTGTATCTGCATGTGCTATCGGTCGCCACGAATACATGATTGCAGTTGAGTATTTTGACAAAATAAATAATGTGCATCAAATTTGTAGTCTCTTAAGACATGTTAAGGGTATCGAGCGACGAAGTGCTTTTATCATAATGAAAATACGAAATAGGATTCCATTTCTGGGTTAATCACCTCGATCATTCAACATGCCTTGAAATTTTTCTTGGATAGTAGATTTTCTCAGATAGGTCAAGACAATTTGAAATTCCTTTCGTAACGCGCAAAACTTTCCTAAACCACTGATTGTCATTAAGAATATCAGGATGGAAAGATAAATTCAGGAAAGGACGAGAATTTGTTAGAATGAAGAGGATCGACACTGACTCTAAAGGACTAACTTAGCTTAAGTTTCTCAAGTGTAGCTCTCTTGACCTTGCGTGACAGTATTTGATTGTATGACAATTGTTCTAGCCAATCAACGTACAGGAGTTGACACACCTCCAACACACCCTTTCATCGAAATAATTTTTGAATAAATATAACTGGCGCCGCGTCTAACAATATGGCCTTTTGTTATCCAAGCTAATAATTTAAATTGCCATGGCGCAGTTCAAACTCCCGTTTACATGGCTGATGATTTTGCAAACGACAAAGCTTTAATCGAGAAGGGGCTTTACAGTTACTACAACTCTTGAAAACTCGATCGAAACCTTTCAAAGGTGAGTAACGAGAAGTAGCTGAAACTTTTGAATTGCTGCAGAGAAAATTATATCTTGTGTTAAATTTTCGAGCGACACCTGACTGAAAATTATATTTAGACCATCTGCCTTTGTATAGAAAAACTCAGTTCCTTTTTCGTGTTGTGCTGTTTCTGCCCCTTATGTTGCATCACGCAGCTCCTTTCTGTGATTTGAATTACATAACTCTTTTTGATCGTACCTAGATGATACTTTCGGCTTCGATTATTATGATCAGGAGTCACTAGTATGGCGATATCGAGTTCGAGCATCTTTTGCTCGATTTCTACAACCGTTTGTGCCGCCAAACTGACTGGAGACAGGGTGGCCGGAGTCTTAGGCAATTTTTCGTAACTATGGCCACATTTCCGACCAGTTGTTGCATGGATTCACGGTGTTTTTGAGGAGATAAGAGCGGTTGTCTTGTAAGTGATTTTTTAAGTCAGTTACGATTTGACAACTTAACATTCTTTCGATATCAAATCACTGATTAATATAAAATTCCTAGTCTGGCAAAGAGATCCTAAGTTTTCTATTTCTTCGCTTTCTATATTTTGTTTCTTGGTATCGTGCGTAACAAAAACTTTGATGAAGCTGAATTTTCAAGTTTACTTATTCTCTTGAGTTTTTTAAACAACGTTTACGTGAACTATCATTCTGGTGAAAACCTTGATTCGATGACGACGCCATTTGATTTGATGATAGGATCAGTCAGAAGCTTTCGATGTATTTTCGAGAAAAGAAATTCGCAATCACACAATTATGGGCCTTTCCAAACGAGTTCGGCTCAGTTAGAGAGACGAATTGGACCTCTGTTATGTTCACACGCACGTTGTGCGGTAACTAAGGTAGAGAGTGTTTCTTACCTGTGGGCAGAATTTCCTGTTTGTGGTCGTCGCGCGAATGCAGATATATCCTCTCGGTATTCAAACAATTCATATATTTTCTCGTCAAAAGCCAAGTTCTTCTAAAATTTATTTCGACCCTTGCAAGGGCTATTTTCACCTAGACGGAAAGCGTTTTCCTTAGGGGCGTCTCGCCATGTCTTTGAAACCCTCAACATTTACCTCCCTCGTATTGCTCGTCCATCCACATCTAACATATTCAGGGAGAACATGTGTAATTTTATTTAAGGCAATTGCCCATGCTGCACATGAGAGTCATACATCACCGACTTTGCCATCCAAAGGGAGACATGTTGCTCAGAAAGAGGGCTAGTCCAAGAGACAAAATCATGCAACACAAGCAGCGAAGCCCGACTCTCTTCGAGCTGGCGGCGATTTGAGCACTTAATAAGTCCGCCAGGTATCGCACGTTCCTGACTTCGCTTGCCAGCTCGAATATCGAGGGCTTCGCCGCTGGTGTTTCGGCGCTAGTAAGTTTCACTGGAAAGCGATATGATTTGAAATGACACAAGCTCTGCAAAAGGAAGTATTAATGAAATACATGATTCTGCGGTAAACTCATTTACAAAAAAAACAATAACAATATGGCTTGCAGTTGTATGCTGTGTTTCCCGGAAATACTTCCCGTTCCTTCGCTCAAGTTATTGTCATAATTTAGTATTTTCACATTATTGTCCATACAGTTTTGCACAGTAAACCTCGCTTTTCAATTATTCATAGCTAGCTGTGTGATTCGAACAATTAAATTCCGTCGTGTAAATTTATCTTGAATGGGGTTTGATTTGTTCCAAATGGCAGATTATTTGCATGAAAATTTTAGATGACTGGTATTTTTGGTCCGTTGCTGGTTTAGAGAACTGATTCTTTACAACTAAGACCTATCTTAGTCTATTTTAGATATCTGTTCGACCAATCAGTCTTTCTATGAACATTGCTTTCAAGTGATTACGGTATATTGTTTGATGGTTCAATTATTCATAGCACAGGTCGCTGCTTTATATGATTTTAAATATTTTTAGAGCTCGTTAATAGCTGAAAATCGATGGGAGCCACCAATACTTTAACGTGCAAGTTTTCGTCAGTTACGGAGCGCCTTTTCCGTTTTTAAACGCTAATTTTTGACGGTTCTTTGGAAAGGAGTACGATTGTGGTACTAGAAAAAAAGAAACTCCCTCTGGTTGCCAGGTACGATACAAAAGAGTTTTAAAAGTTTCTCGTTCGGAAGAAGTTACAATACAAACCTAACGTACCCGGAAAAATGATTCCTGTGTACTTTATATGGAATATTAGAACACAGTAGATATATCATGTACTTAACCTAATTGCACTGTGACAAGACTTACAACTAATAAAGCACGTGTACATTATCCCTAAACACTTTGAAGAAAAAATACATTGTACCAATCCTATCACTTGGGAATTTCTCAGTGATTGAGTGTGCGTATCCATTTCTCCTATGATCACCAGATCATAGCCCGCAATGTATCGTTCATCGTTAGCTCCAGAATTTACTACAGTAATTCTTACTTAGCTTTGACGACTGAATGGTTAAATATGGACATCCTTAAGAAAAAAAAAATTCTAAAGATGGTGTAGATCAGATAAGGGAAGGATCAAAACGATGTATAATTATTCATTTGCGAAGGAGACAGACGTCCACAAGTTTTCCCGCTTTAGACTAGTCTTCATGTTTACGTTCAACTTAGCTACCGTTGACACATTATTTTTCGCTTTCCTCTAGGTTAAAATATTTTTGTATCTTCGCTGTTAGCAATTGACACTATCGGGCTGTGACAGGATGACAATAATTCCGATGAAACCAAACATGTTCTCATTGGAGGAAGTTTCATACCACAACGACGTGTCTTCCTGTTGGATTGTAATTCAGGATAAAGTGTATGATTTGACTAACTTTTTGTACGAGGTAAAACTCCGAGTTGAACTCGTAAATTTTTAAATATATTAAACATTTTTGTCTCCGAACGATTTTTTCGGAATGGTAAACATTTTTAGAGAAGTCGTGCTGAGAGGAACTTAGTTCCATGCACGTCGACAGTTGCGGTGACCCTTAATGAAAACTACTGCTCTGTAGACCCAAAGTACACAATGTCTATTACCTACGAAATTGATGATAGCCACGTGGTTAGCAATATCAATTTTCGAGCTCAGTTCTTCAGAGAAAAACTTATGACACCCGACCAGTTATAATGAATAATTGCAATATACAATTTTTGAAGTTTTTAAAGTATAGGAGTAATTAATCCAGTTGTTGGTAGTGCAGCCTGTAACGGCAGAAAACGTTATCTTTCCAGCTCGAAATGATACTGTTTATTAGCTTGCAGTAATAGTGGCAGGTTGAAACTAAAAACATAAATAAGATTTAAGTTAATTTATTAAGATAAACAAACTACAAACAAAAAATCAAGACAAACAAAGTGAAACGAAAAAATATTTACATTGATAACACCCAATATATAACTGTAAAATCGACTTCTAAAACAGAGAACTGCGCCAAGCTTGACTTTCGGTAAACTAAGATAATATGAACTCCTGAGGTAAACTGACTTGATAGTGATTATGCTTAAAAGAAACTGGCTTTAAATACAAGAGGACTGCGAAATAACGTATGGTATGAGAAACGTGCGAAAAAGGTGTACCTGACGAAGAAAAACGCAAACAAACGTAACAAAAAACATTAACGAGGAGGTATGAAAAAATATAAGACGAAATAAATAAATACGTATTACACGAAAAATGACTAGCAAGCGCTTAGATCTTACAAAGCCTTTGGTTGAAGATTTTTAGTCCAGTATTAACCTAAAAGAAGTGTTATACATCATTGTTTCAGCATCCTGGAGGACTTGAAATAATATTGGAACATGCAGGTGAGTGAATAGCTGATTCTGCTCTTTTGGATTTTCCAAATCTTTAATATTTGGTATAATGCAAGGGTTGGGAACACAGTTGCTAACTTTTCGGTCGTTATGGGGAGTTAGGCATAAGAGATCCTCTTCTGGTATTTTTCACTTTCGAAAATATGCGTAAGTGTAGTATTTCACTAGACCCAGCTCCGAAATGAATGACACTAAGCATTTTCAAAACTGTTGCAGGTATGGATGCAACCACCGTATTCCACGACATAGGTCACTCGACGGAAGCCAAAAAGATTCTCTCGAAATACTTTATTGGAGAGCTTAGAGAGGTTAATTACTATATACGTGACATAAAGTTTTAAAAAATGTCCATTCCACCAACTTTGCTACACGTTGCGTGGTTGCTCCAATTTTGCAAGGATGGTCAGGCTTTTTTCCCGGTGAACTCGATAATATCAATAAAAGAACAAAATAGTTAGGATACCATACTTCCTTATTTTATTTCATCGACGGTTACAAGGAAAAAAGTGGCCTTTACGAGTTTTTCAATTGATTTCCATAGTTTTCCAAAAGCAACCCCTTGAGAGAAGGGACGAAAAACACTGATATCATGGGATGTATCTAATCGGGACCCCCCTAGATTGAATGGTATTTAACCGGCTAACGGATTGTGGGTAAGGAAAAGATTGTTAACAGTGGAGTTGATCGTCGTCTTTCCAACAGTGATCCTTGTGGCTCTTAGAGCTTTCATCTCGTAGTCCACTTGGTAGTTTATCGTCTTAGTGTGGAGGAAATATAAATAATTTGATTTAGCAATCATCATATTGCTCCCTGAAGGCGCTTTGGAAATTATCTGTGGTTAGTTCCGTTAGGTAACGATCATTTCCCTCGTTGCAGACCGACAGAATCTACAATGACAAGCCCAAGCCTTAACGGACAAACAAAGGTGATAAGCTGCAATGATTACAAGGACGATCATTAGAGATATCATATGTTCTCACGATTACGAGAACATATGCGATAACTTTAAGGAAGCTCCGTTTCTGACGTTTGAGTCCATTTTAGCGTCGTCGTAATAAAGAACTCTGGATCTCTCATTAAAATTAGGCTGGATTTTGATGAAGGTGAAAATATCCTAACCTTATTCCATCAAAGAGTCTACTAGTGGCAGTGAACGGGGGGGGGGGGGAGGGGGAGGGGGGAAGGGAGGAATCAGGGAAGAATCCCAGTGGACATACTAGTCGAAACTTTAACCAACCGCTGATGGAGACCCATCTGGATGTAACTTGCGTTCTATTTCATTCCTCGAACTTTGAAAATTTCCTTTCCTAAGTTTCCATAGAGTCTTCATATTTGTTTAGTGTGCATATATCAAAATAACGACATTTCTTATGACGAAAGCTGTGTAGCATGAAAACTGCAATTTTATTTTGCGGATTGGCAAATTTTTGTCTTTTGCAGTTAAAACGTCGGTTCGAGATGAATGAAATTCCGATGCAGGTAACTATTTTTGCAAATGTTTTTGAAAGCAGCAGAACAGCAGCATTTGGGGAAATGTAATATTGTTAAATTTCCCAAAATATTTCCCGCGAGTTGGAAAACGAAGGGTGAGGACTTACCTCCCCCCAGCTTCAATAAACAAAGACCAACTCGGCGAAAAGCCCAAACAACACTGTTATGTTGACTTTGATTTTCACTTGTACTAGTTACAATCATGTCACATATGTTGAAAAAAGGGAAAAGCTTTCGAGGTTTTACATAGCACCTCTGTCAATAGACTTTAAATCTCCTCGATCTGGTCTTTTGTTCCCTTTCTGTGACAATTCTTCCTCGTCTTTCATTCTCACGACCAGTTACACGTAGCAATAGGCTTTCACAATTCCCACGATATTAGCGTTGACTTCCGTGTGAGTGAGAGGTTGACGGTGTCTTTCAAATTTCGACTGTAAATGTCTTTTCTGTTTTTACCAAACTGTTGCTCATACAATTAAAAGTATTCCTCTTTGAAAATAATTTCCGCATATGGCAGCTTAAAGTTTACGGATCGCTTGGCTCAATTAACATTACTTGATGTTCATCTGTTGTTGAAAGGAAGCTGGATAGCTTACTCGATTTACAAATTTTTAACCTAAAATTATGTTGTTAATCTTTAGGAACTAACAAGAAAACACTACAGATGATGATGCGTTTGGCAACCTGGGAATACGACAAGTCTATTTTCCGTAGGTGCGAAGAACAATGGAAGTGATTCTTCTTTGTGAAAGAAGTTAAACCCTTAAGAACTTACTCTGAAGACAAAGCCAGTCATACCCACTTTGTCTTCTTCCGGCAATCCCTACGGGGGCAGTGACATGAGAATAAAAAAGACCCTGGGAATGCGGTTAACTGCTAATGCACAAAACACTCCACAAGATAGAGCGATGTCAGCTTTATTGCTACGAGATATCTGTAATTTGAACTCAAGTTTTACTTAGGCTAAGTTTGGTCCTTGAGAAATCTGATCATTAAATCGAGCAAAAACAGGCTAGCTATCAAAGTAAGAAAAGTGTTTCAATAAATGTTGTTTGTTTGAACTACTGCTTTGACTACCTGTAGGTTAGCCATTCAATTTTACAGGTCAAATGACATCCTTTTGTTACTAGAAAGTAATGTAAAACTACAAACCTAGATTAGCATGTTAATGTTTAAGTTTAAAATTGATGGGCACAAAAACTGTCAGGAATGCAGTAAAAGAGAACCACTGATGGAATGTGTTAAATGTTACCGCTTGTTTACTTCTGTGCCTTAATACAAAGACAGGGGAACGTTTGGTCTTGTAAGATATTTCGTGATAACAAAAGGAGCTTTTGATTTTGTCTGATTTCATCCTGCAATAACCTAAAGGGCGATTTCTAAGAAACATCAACTTTTGAATCGAAATTCCTCTAAGTTTTTCTCCACTTAACATTCGAGGCAGTTCTGAACTAGGAACTTAAAGAAAAAACACAATACTACGGGGAACGAGTACCTTAATATGTTAATTCATATCAGGCGTAAGGGTTTTTCCATAAGGTACCGTTTTCGTTAAGATAGGGGCCTAAGTCCCAAATATACTTTTTATGTTCCTCTTTTTGTCTGCAACACTTTCTTTCTCGTGTGCACATGATACATACAAACTGCCGCGTATCCCCCTTCCATGAATGCGCAAAGCTACAATCATCGATACCGGAAAGGAGGGAACGAGGGCCTTTGTGAATCCTGCATTCTACAGACTTAAACGCCCTTAGAACCTTAGAACCATGGTGCAGTCTTCCTTCCTGATCAACGTGTGTTGGCTGGAACTCCTGCGTCACTCCTCCCTGGGTCCCTTCGACGGCTTTCCATGAGCCACCTTTTTGAGGAACCAAATTCTGTCTGCTGGGTAACTGGCTAGGTTTCAGACCTTGTGCCTGGGTTTTTGCAGCTGTTTGCTTTACCACAGTTGCGTAAGTACATATCTGAGTGGTATTTGCACCGTCTTTGTGGGTGCCTGTTGAAGCACCCGTCATTCCAGACTTCGGAGACTCGTTACTGGCAGCTAAAGGCAAATCAAGAGCTTCATTGGCTGACTGGGAGTAGATTTCCGATCCAGATGGACAGGAGGCAAGTTCCCTTGGTAGCTTTTTACCGTCCTGAAAAGAGGTGTGGGCTTCTACATTAGCAGGAATTCTTCTTAGCTGATTGACCTTTTGGTTTTTTCTTCTCGATGGAACAACACTCTTTGCAGCATTACCACCAAACTTTGACTTCCTCATGGATGAGTGTGGTGTTCTTCTTTTCCCTTGCTTCCTGTTCATGATGGAATTATAAGTGTCCTTGTCGATAGGATCAAATGCATAAGGACCAGCGACTGAGAAGCCAACATAAAACCAGAGGTCGTCTTTACTCTCTCTTGGATAAAGTGAGTCGTCAAAATGAAGTTGAATTCCGTGATATGTTATGATTCCCTTTGACTTCTTTTGACCTCGTACTCGCAAGAGTGTCTCGGATACTTCTTTGCTTCTCCAGAAGTCAGTTTTTGATTCCAGCTTTTTCTCTAGCTCTGGGAACTGTTGACGGCTTACTATGGCAGAGAGCCCCATGCCATTTCCAAGAAAGTACTCTGTAGCGGATTTACGAGCACCCATGCCTCGCCTCTGTCGAACGTTTCTCCAACATTTTTCGACAGACTTTGATGCCTCAGAAGTATTGGTTGCCAAACTTCCATTTGGAATTGGGAAATGGATCATATAGTTAAAAAGATGCGCCCATTCTGAATCAGGATTCCTCTTCACCCACTTCTGCACAACACTCTCGAGTTCTTCAACTGGTACTTTCGTTTGTTGTAAACGCAAGCAGGCTCGACAGAAAATCACCATGTCGTCATGGTTTCCACGACCCCGCTGAAAAACTTGTTTTAGGAGATGATAAATTCTTAAAATTGCCTCGTCATCAAGGTTGCACCAGGCGCTATAAGATGTTTCATTTTCCCTGAAAAGGACATCTTGTACCACTTGCCTATGGTGGAGTGCTGCCTCTTTAGCCTGGGATAATAAGTCCTCTTGGGTGTCCACAATCTCACTTCGGTCAAATTCAGTGATCTCGTAAAATTCTCTTCGCAACTTGCATGCCCTGACATTTGTACAGCTTAGGCGCCTTGTTTCATTTTCATCACAGGTGGTCAGCAGCTTGTATTTGACATCCTGAAAAAGTTCGTTAAGTGTGTCCAGAAAGATTTGACCAAGGCTCTGTATAAAGCTGTGATCTTCTTGCGGAAGCACGTCTGCCATTCCTGTTGGGATCTTTCCCCCTTCGAGATACCTTGTGTAGCTGCTATTCTCCAGATAGAAGCAAGGTAAGGACTTCACGATTTTCAGGAGGAGGACAATGACTTGTATTTTGCCAATCACAGAGTAAAGGTTGTGTCCGTGTTTTCCCGGTATTACGTGATCATACACCTCCAGTGCTTTGCGACCTATGTCAATGACATCGGGCATTAAAGCCTCAAGATCATGTCCAGATTCAGCCTTCAGGTCTCTCAGGCGTAGAATGTACAGAACACCTTTGGTCGTGTAATGGTTTCTGTATTTAGGTTGTAGATTAATAGCGATATCAATTGCAACGTGGGCAGCTTGATCACCAGTTTCCGGCATGGTCTGCATGGCTTCCCCCTCTCTGTTTGAATTAATTTCATCAAATAGACGACTGTGTAAAATGTCCTCTCCATCAAACTTTTTGAACCGCATCTCATAACCAATGAATCTTGCCAAATACTGCCAGGCAAACGCTATATATTTCGTTTTCCTTGCTTTTTGGCAGACCGTAATAAGCAGATCTAATGTTCTTCGGCTGCCATCTTCTCCTCCTAGAATTTCCAGTATTAGAGGGGAGTACCGGGTGCGGACATCATAAGATCCCTGTTCTTCGGTTTCGATACTAGTACTCATTTCATCGTCAGCCACGTCCTCTTCTTGCGGAATGGTTGCTTCATTAGATACCCTCTCACGGTGCAACAGAATCTGGAAAAGTTGTTGTTTTAAATATTTGTTGACATAAGCCGTTCCTCTATCGGCATGTTCCAAAAGTTGTTCTGCAATTTCTTTCACATTCATTTGTGATTTGACGAATTCGCTGACAAGAGAGTGTGCAGGTCGCCAGCCATGATACCCGTAGGTTTCGTTGAATTCATCGAGAATAAGACCTCCGAATTTGTCATGAGTATAGGACACTTGAGCACACTCTGAATCTGTCTCACCACTTGCTTCGTGAAGAAAGTCAACTAAAACGGAGTGGGGTAAAATGTCTGCACCATTACTATAAAAATGAAGGAAGCAGCAAAAATGGAGCAGCCTCTCATGTGCGTCACGAGAATCTCCGAGGGTAGAAAGAGTGCTCTGGATGTGATTGCGAACTCGTTCCTCAATCTTGACATATTCCCGACCGAAGAGCTCCAATCCAAGCCAAATAAATCGTCTTTCTCTCTCGAGCACTTCTTCAGCCTCTCTTCGACGTCCCTTGTCGTTGGTCACATTGATAAGGATGTCCTTTACAAGGATCATTTCATCTTCATCCAGTTGACCAAGCGGTTTGCTATCTGAAGTAATGTCTGCACCAGTTTTTCCGACTGGATAGGTGGCGATGATAACGCATTTTGTTCCTCTCTCTTGTAATCGCTCCGACAAGCCTTGAGTGTCGATCTCAGGGAAATTATCACTAAGGATCAAAGCAGGAGGCGAAATGCTCTGAGATTCATCGTAGCCAAAGGCTTGAAATTTTGAGATTTGAAAGTCAGTTGTTGTCTTTGAAATTAACTTGATTACAGCACAACGATATTCTTTTCGTTTACTCCACAGAATTCTACGGCATAGAGTTGTTGCTCCCGATCCTGGCTCAGATAGAAGAGTGATTGTTCTTACAGAGCAAGAATCACGGGCTAATGCTTTCAAAGAATTGACTGCCTGCTCAATCTTCTGAATTAGCTCTTCCTCGAGGGTCCTTTGAATGCTGTGGTTGTGAAGCAAGTTTACCTGGCTGACTTGTCCTCCTTTGTAGAATGTGTCCCTTGCTTTTTCAATTTCTTCCGTTGAATTTGTTAACCGAGGATTTGGGCAATAAATTTCAAGATCCTCCCAGGAGTGGATAATTTTGTTAAGTACCTCAATGGGACCTGTGATGAAAGGGAGTATCGTAGTAGCTCCTTTTTCCTGAAACTCAGTAGGTCCGACCATCATGCGAACAATTTCTTTCAGTAACTCCCACGATATATTGCTAATAGAGCAGTCTCTGAGTCGTCTTTGTAAAGTGGGTTTTGAAGCCTTCATTAACGCATCTAAAACTGAATCATTCTCACTGATGATGGTGACACATTTCTTTGCCACGTCCCCACCAAATATGGTGAAACAGCTCTCGGATATGTCTGCCATCTCTGTGATGGCGTTCTCCCCAAGACTAAGGATAACAACAATCAGTCGCTTGAGAGGATAGTGTTGCTTGAAGGCGGACAGAGCACGGTAGAAATAGTACTTGGCTGAACACGTGATCCATTCTTTGTCTTGAAGATTCTCTGGTTGTAAAATCCAAGTCGTTCCTTTTGTGAACAAAGTGCAGTTTTTGTCATCAATCCAATCAGGCGAAAAGTCTTTGAAGTCATCCAGAGTTGTGATACTTGCTCTGGGAGCATCATTCATCTCATTACAAATAAAATGTAATCCATCTTTCTTTGTGGCAGGATCAAACAAGTCAAAAACAGCCATCCAAGGAATATTTTGGAGAAAAGATAAGTGAGGAGTTCCTCTGTACTTGGGAGGGACTTTGTTGGCAATAAGAATGTAATGATACTGTTTGAAATCCAAATCACACAATCGGTCTTTAACAATGGGAATGAACCTTTGAAAGTCTGCATCATCGGGGCGTTGTCCTAAAAGTATGGCATTATACACTATTTAGAACCTGTACATTATCAAGAGCGAATCACTGACAGGATTTGACCGTTAAGAGAACTGTTACAATTATTGCAATTTCCCAACAAGGTCACTCGAGGGTCTTTAAGATTTTGGCCGTGTGGAGCTCCTTCCTGTGCTGCTTGGCCACCTGATTTGTTAAGTTTGATTTTTTTTCACAACGGACAAAATAATAAACTAAAATCAGGAATGCGATCCTATATCCTTTAGGCGGTGAATGCTAATAAATTGCAGTGTAGCTCTTACATGAATTTGTTTAAATGAATGGCGTAGGGAGCTTCTACAAGCTAAAAGTTATCCCGTTTACACATTTGGCTACTTTTTCCTCGGTTTTTGTTTGTGTCATCGAAACAATTTTATAGTATCTGATAGCCCTTTACAACCGGCCAAGATGGCGATTATCCCGGTGTTAGCATGTGCTCGGCAGAAGCTTGGAAAGCGTCAGGAACAATGATATCATATAGTGTCTTGTTGATGTATCTGGTCTCTATGTAATCCAATTCAACGTGCGTGAAACGACTTCTTTGAAAATCGAATTGAACATGTATTTGAACCGTTGGAAGTGACTTACTGACCTATTGACAAATTATATTTAAGGGAAAACATTAACCTTATAATCTGTTACTGCACATTTACTTACCAACTGATAAGTCACTGGCACCTGGCAGAGAAAGAAGGATAAGAAGGGTTCATAATATGGCACTGCTACACGTTTGAAAAGTGCTATGTCGGCACTGTTCCACTCAGAGAGTATGATGACATTCAGGTAAGACGTTGGGCAAGTGAAAATGAACTCAAATCTGGGTCCAAAATTAATTCCCTTTTTGGTCTAGTCTGTTGAAATCCCCGATCGTATTACGAACGAGATGCACGAAAAAAACTTAATGAGCGGAAAACTAAACGTGGGGTAAGAGGGGGAATTAGATACCTACAGAAATGAATAAAGAGGCTCTCAAAATGTGCTGAAGTGGTAGTTGTAGAGTTGGCCTCTTCAGAGCTACTTATATGGGTAAGCGCGTTTTCTAAACAATCATGTATTACCTAGTCTCTGAAACCTTCGCCTTTCATTTGAGAGTTATATTATGTGTGAGCTGTAATAGAACACTTACCCGATGTTTCTCGTTTCCACTCATCGAACTTTGTCGTTAAAGGCTCTCTCACTTGCCATCTTACTTCATCTTGTTTCACACAGGCCGATACTCCATTGGTCCTGATTGCCACGTTATCAAGCTCATCGCCCTTTACTTTGAAGAGATCGTGAAGTCCTTTCTTTCCATTCGCATCCTTTTTCTCATCCGTTGTCTTCTTCTCGATCCAGCGTTTAGAGTGATAGACATTATCTTTGCAGAATCGCCAATCTCTGGAAACCTCAATTTCTATCACATATGGATTGACTTTATCTCCTTTGCTTTTAACGGGAACAAAGTATAGATTTACGCAGTTTTGCTCTCCTCCTTTTTGTAGTGGTCCACCGTCACTCTTGATGTGGTTATCGAGTAAATCTTGAAATGCTTTCGTGATGTCGTCTTTAATATCTTCAACATCGAGTCCAGTTATTTCTCCGTGTCGAAACTTTGAACCCTCTCTTTGATTATCTTCAACTCCAAAATAAATGACACCTTTTCTATCGCCATTTAAACAGGCACAAATGAATTTTTTTGCCTTTTCCATTATTTTCCATGGAAGATGTGAGGATGGTACACCTGCAAAAGATTTAAATTCCACCTCTCGGTTTTCTACCGAATCCAAAACAAAACCTCTTTGATAGGTGAAGTCCTTTCCTACTGTAACTCCAAACTTCCTCCGAGAGCCTAAAGAAATATAAAGGAAATGTATATCTGTTTAAGTCAAAGATCTTGAGCTCGGGGCTAGAAAAGCTTGAATAAAGGGAATTGAACTGTTAGATGAGCTTCAAGAAAAACTATAAGTTTTGAATGAAAGATAAATGAATGCAATGAACAGACCTCAACCTCTGGAAAAAGTTTTTTGTACTCGTAACCGGCGATCGATCCAGACAAAAATTTTTTATATTTTTGTCGACAGACAAAAACTGACAACACTAAAAGACACTGCTGCTTGAATTTTTCAGCCAGTAACAATAGGGCAAAAACTATCGATCATCTTAAACTGGACCGAGTTAAAAAACTCGAGAAAAAAGCTGATGAATTCGAAGTCACTTTGAATTCATCAGCTTCTTTCTGATGATGGATTTCGCGCTAGCGTTCCTTTCTAAAACTTACTTAGCTCTGATAATCATATTAAACCACCAAATGATATTATAATTCCTACATGCCAACATGAAGGGAAGGATAGAAATTTTTTTTAAGATTTAAGATTTTAAGTTTTGTTAAGTCGATTCCCTGCTTCGGATGCAGATAAAATGTAAACACTAGGATTGGTAGCTTACAGAAGATGTTTTGCAAGTCATGGATCACCCCCTTGTTGACGAGGAAAAACATTCTGGAAGACACAGTGACAGCCTTACGCATTGGTCAACAACGCCGCTTGGGCAATGGACTTTGAGAATTACTGATTATGGCATCAAATCTGGCTAATCAAGGTGGCGTGGATTACAAGAATCCCTATGAGTGCAGTGCATCTTGCCACAGTGAGAATTGAAGACCTGAGTAGGATAGCACGGTGAGGCACAAAAGAGTTATCCGGCTTGCTCACTTACGACCCTCCAAATTTTCACAACATCGCCCATTTTGGTACGAGAAAAAGTTTGATGGTCGCATATCACTTGGGGCTTCATGAACATCAACAGGGTCAATGGAAAAGAAACTCCAGAGGCATGAATACCCATGATAAAGAAGCTTAACAACATGACATCCTCGAGAACGCAACATCGAGATACGCCAATTACACCCTTTACAAACCAACCAATCACAGAGAGGAAAGCGTTTCTCTGGGTAACACAAATCTAAGTGGTTGGTAAGAGAAAACCACAGAGGTCTCTATGGAGTTACCACAGTGATATGGAAAGCTATTTAAAACTCTCAAAAAAAGTGAAATATTTTGTTCCACAGTACAGAAAAGTGCGGAAAGGCATATCAAACTCAACATGCCTTGTTTCTACCGAAGGCGTCAATGAAATTCCCCAGGTGCCAACCCTTACTAGCTGCTAATTGATAGACTCTGTGCATACTCACATTTCATGTGCCTTGTGGACTGTAGAGTACCTCCAGAAAGGCCCTTTTCAACCATTTCCTTTGGTACTTCGTGTGGAATGTTCCCAGATAAACATGTATCCGAACTTACTCTCTTTGTTTCCTCTAAGGACACAGTGTCGGTGTAAGGATTGTTGTTTACATCGTTAAAGGAATTGCTCTTAGGCTTATGAAAGCTCTCACCTTGATTTCTTCGAGTAGAAAGCGTTCCTTCGTGAGAGATGAAATGATATAGATAAATACTAAACTTCAATTAAATCGGAAAACATATTTTAACAAAGTTTTGGCGCAGGCTGATTCACTGTATGCCCTAATTCCACGGATCAACTCTTTATTTCTGATTTCGAAGACCCTGATTTATTTTTCCAAACAACTCCTCTGTGTTCCGGAAAAATAATCAAACGTTTTAGAGACTTTGCATCATTCGCACATTAGTGGTGAATTTTTAACACGACTAAGAATTTGCATGTTGATCGAAGCTCGTTATAGTTTTGTTGCGAAAATTGCATGTTGGTCGCAAAAAATCATGGTTTTGACAGGTTTGGCACGCGTTTTGTGGTAGCGAATGCAGTCGAAAAATTTGGTAGCGAACTTGTAAAGGTGGGGGCGAACTTGTTTCACATAAGGGGGCAAACTCGCAAAGGTGGTAGGAGCAAACTTGCAGTGAGGTGAATTCACCATAAATCGTCTGCATGAATTACTAGTCATTTACTTTAATTGCTTGCTTTAGGGGAGAGGCTCACCCAACAACGCCTGTGGGAGAATTTGCTTTTAATTTAATTTAAGATTAATTTAATTGATTAATTTAATTTAAGATTAAAGCAAATTGACTGAGGAGGATTCGTAGAAGGTGCGATTGACGGAAGGGGCTTCTTGTCCAAGGAGTTACTAAATTACGGGCGACGAGCGGGGGAAGAAGGAAAGATAGAAATACAAGTGGTCAGCGGGGAAGCAAATTTAATAGATCATATAGAAACATATCAGTTGTAGTTGTGGAAAACAATGGTGTTGTAAAGCCGAAATGTCAACAGTATACTTCACTGTATAAAATGTTAAGCAGTTTTTCAAAAGCGTTGATTGCACATATATCTTTTACTGCTGTAATAAACAATGGAGGCATCGGAAAAGGCATCGGTGGCATCCGGAAGGTACCAAGAAGAATTATATTTACGCTTTGTGACTCGCTGCGTGACGTGCGTGACGTGCGTGATGAAAAAAAGAAAACCAAAGCCATGGTCCCCAAATAATTCTCCCTCCTAACCCCAAAAAATTTTTAAATTTTTCGAAACTTCGCCTGTTCCTGTTCGTAGGTCCGGCCAAGCCTCTATGGTCATTGGCCTTCGTATAGCCGCTAACTACGGCTTATAAATACAGGCGTTTAGTGTTTACTTGTAAAACTCCCCGAAGAAGTCTACAACAGTTAGATGAAACGCGTCGGAGAGTAAAGAAATTTTACAACTACTGTTCGCAGAGTCCTGCTCACCAGTTTGGTTTTAAACATTTTTTTAAAAGAATTAGATGCGATGGCTATAGCCAGTTTTTCTATGCAAGTTGTCTGGATATACCTTTCGTGCAGACGCTTACACAATATTTCACCTGCCGCTAGGTTCGGACGTTAAGTTTTTATCCCGACTGTATTTGTTAAATTGAATAGGAAAAAAATCACTTCGAAAACAGAATTATTTTAATCTTTTGAAAAAAGGTCTCGTAAACGAGTGGCCTTGATTATAGATGTATAAACACTTAGGCCTTAACTTGGCTGTTTCTTGAAGCTCAGTGTTTTCCTACTTGCCTTTTTTCACGTGAAATGGGGCGATTGAATATATATGAAAAACAATGAAAGAACTACAGCTGATGGAAATTTTAAATTTCTTATCTTCGGCTGTGGACACAAACAAGTTATTGTAGAGTTGGTCAGCTTTTAATTTTTCCGGAATCGAAAGTCGAGATTGCAAAGTTCAGGTGAATAGCAAGCCTATTGTGATTAACTCCTTAAACAAGTCAAGATACTTTTTTTTCGTCATACAAGAAGTTACATATTGTAAATATCATTCTTCTTGATGCCTTTCCCGATGCCCCCGTTGGTTAATATAGCAGTAAAAATATTGTCGCAGTCAAAGCGTTTGGAAAGTTGCTTAACTTTTTAAGGTCCTCGCAGTCATGTGCACTACTCAGGCAGTAGTGAAAATAAGGCCTGAAAAAAATTCAGACCTGTACGGGATTTGAACCCATGACCTCTGCGATACCGGTGCAGCGCTCTACCAACTGAGCTAACAAGCCAACTGGGAGCTGGTCATGATGTTGGTTCTAAATAAACCCGTGAAGTGATGAAATAAACGGTTGTGAAAGTCATATATTTGAACTGCGGATAAAGACGTGAATGAAAGTGATCCTCGCAGTCATGTGTACTACTCAGGCAGTAGAACCAACATCATGACCAGCTCCCAGTTGGCTTGTTAGCTCAGTTGGTAGAGCGCTGCACCGGTATCGCAGAGGTCATGGGTTCAAATCCCGTACAGGTCTGAATTTTTTTCAGGCCTTATTTTCACTACTGCCTGAGTAGTGCACATGACTGCGAGGATCACTTTCATTCACGTCTTTATCCGCAGTTCAAATATATGACTTTCACAACCGTTTATTAACTTTTTAAGTAGCAAAGTATAACTCGGTAACATTTTGGCTTTACAACACGATTGTTTTCTGCAAGTTACAAAACGTAAATTTAGCTGTTCTTGATGTTTTTCCGAATGCCACCGATGCCTTTTCCGATGCGTCCATTGTTTCTTAAAGCAGTAAAAGATGTATGTACAATCAACACTTTTAAAACATTGGTTAACATTTTAGTTCGCGAAGTAAACTGTTAACATTTCGGCTTTACAACACTATTGTTTTCTGCAAATACAACTGATTTATCTCTATATGAGGTATTAAAGTTGTTTCCTCGCTGACCACTCTTATTTCGGTGTTTTCTTCTTCCCCTGCTCGTCTCCCGTGATGTTGTAACTCCCCCTTATCCATCCGTGTTTCTTAACCTTTTAACTCCCAAGATCTCATTAGTAATTCTCCTTACTGTCTCCCATACAGTTCTGTGATGTTAGTTTGGAGAATTTGTTATTGGATTAACTTATAATCCCCAACTGAAATTTTCCTTTTTCTCATCTCTTGCCTGCTTGATATTGTATTGATATTGTGAGGAGAAATTCTGTCCTGGTCACTCATGGGAGTTAAAGGGTTAATTAGTCGTTTCCTTAGGGGACAGGGAACAGGGGGAAGAAAATTGGGTTCACGTTTCTTTGTTAGACAGCCAAAGGTTCTTGCTTGTTGCAAGCCTTTGGGAGAGATACTGTTGTACACTGGTACCCATTACTGTTATGCAATTCAAACAGTCAATTTATCAGCACAATACATAAAAGAAAGCATTGAGCTTCTCTTACGGTTGCTGGATGGAGGTCCTTTCTCTTTTTTAAGAGAATTCTGATCAGCTCTTAAGCCAGAAATTTCGTCGTTCTCATTGGGAAAGTTTCTCGAGGACATCGCTCCACACTGATTCTTTTCTTCAGGAATGTCTCTCTCAGCTTCAATAAATTCGTCATAAAAAGGTGAGATTTGGAATTGAGTGATGTCGACAAACGTTTAAAACGTGAAAATAATGAAGCACCAGTCAAATCGTAACGATAACACTATTAATAAAAATAACGATAACCATAGATAACGATAATGATAAGTGCGATGATTAAAAAAGTTAGGATAAGATGTAACAGAAACAAACGGACCAGGCCGAGACTTTCTTAATATTGACAGTTATTAAATTGAGATCTTCCTGATAATCACTTAATAATGAACGCTGAAAACTTCTTCCGCAGAGAATAAAATCAAAGGACAGATGAAAAAAAAGAGAGGAAACTGGCTAATTTAACAGACTAAAATAAACATCAATACATATTCACGTATATCATATCGTATATGATTATTTTTCCTCTGTTAAGGCTCTCGTTCTTATCAACGACTTGCCGTTCTTCGTGTTATCTTCCCAAATAGATCTATGAGCAGATGATATCACTGTAACATCATCTGCTCATTATGAGGACGCCGCAAAGCTCCACGATTTGCAGAATACATCTGTATCTGAGGTCACCGAATGTGAAAATGCCAACAAGCTACGACTTAACATGGACAAGACGAAAATATTGATTGTTTCTGGGAAACGTCTGGACAGAAACGTCTGGACAGAAACGTCTTATGTAACAGTACGAATTCTGGTTAAGAATATATGAAGGTCTATTCATCACTTCACGGGTTTATTTAGAACCACCATCATGACCAGCTCCCAGTTGGCTTGTTAGCTCAGTTGGTAGAGTGCTGCACCGGTATCGCAGAGGTCATGGGTTCAAATCCCGTACAGGCCTGAATTATTTTCAGGCCTTATTTTCACTACTGCCTAAGTAGTGCACATCACTGCGAAGATCACTTTCATTCAAGTACGAATTCTACAAATGTTTGTTTCTATCTACAAACGTTACGCTATCGACAATGCTGATCCTAGCAGTATGCAGGACGCGCGTCATATGAACTTCGTAATAGAGCCTCTGTGGCTCAGTGGTAAAGCATCGGAGCGCTGAATCCAAAGGTCTGAGGTTCGATTCCTCGTGGGGACTCAAATTTTTTTTTCTTTGTCCTACGCTCGTGACAAGATGGAAGCTCAAAATTTACCATCTCTCTTATTTCTATCCACGTGAATGAATGTTTGGAAGGTTTTTTTTTTCCAGTGGCGTAAAAAGATTGTTACAAATGCAGACGCCTGTGTTTTTTTCCGGTACTCTTTTGCAAAAAAGAAAATTCAGCTTTGTAGGAGCACACATGCCTAACTAACCATACAGTTGGGTGGGATAAGTCTGAAATTAAATCAATAGACGTTTCCACCAGCGCCTTTGTTTGGAGGTCTGGTATATCAACTCTGCCCATGCTCCTTTAAATTGTGATGATGGCGGCTTACTACCTGACGCCTATTTACACCTCGTCAAAAAAAAGGGCATTTAATTAGTGAGCATATAAAAGGACCTCTTGTTGCAGCATTAAGATCACTCCTGATGAAGGCACTAGACAGGAGTGTTGAAACGTTGGGTCTATGAATTGTAACTTCTCGGTTACATTCGTTAAATCTTCAAACCAAAGTTGTGTCAAACCATGTCTGATTGTCCGACAGATTGCCTTGTGAACTTTGAAAAAAAACACAGCAATCATTTTAGGTCATTCCTTATTTAAGTAACCACAGAGAGTCAAGACAGTCGAAATTTTGAAAGTGTGCGCGCTATTTGTAATTTGTACTCGTGTTACATGAGAATGCACTCGTTTTCAATCCATCAGAAGTTTTTCGTGTACATCATTTGTATAAATAAAGATATTAAAATATCGATATTTTTATTAGCACCATAACATAGCGTGAACAAAGCCTACCAATGCTATCGTGATGTTCTAAAAGAATTGGTTCATATTTTAGCTGTGCGTATATCGAGAGCGGTATCGAGAAGCTAGAGTTGCTCTCGGCTGCGCCTTACTCTTACGGTTTTCTAGTGTTCTCCAAAATTTCCGCGTACATCCACACTCAAGCCACCTAGGAATCAATTCTTTATTTTATACATGTACACTGTAAGAGGGCCACAAGTTTATTAGCCTTTTGGCTATTAAGTGTTACCCTATTTAGGTAAAGAGTTTACTTACTCTCTTGCTTCCTTACTAAACTACATGTTTTTTGTTTGTGGTTTCATTTCGTTTTGTTTTCTTACTTAGGGTTAAGTTTTTTTCATTCTGCTTTTATTGTACCCTCTGCGGAAGAAATTTTTGAGGCTTCTTGATGTTGTTGCCAGAATGCTTAAAACCACCCGCATGATCTTTCAATTGTCAACCTGCGAAATGCACCTACATGTAGCACCGTCAAAAGGATTTTAAGCAGCTTAAAAAAAATAATTGACGAATTTTTAATGAATTTTACAAGTTTGTCAGCTGACCTTTATGGGTATGGTACTTTTTAAACCAGTGCCGACTAAATTCAATAGCTGGACCAAGTTTCAATTCCTGCAATGGAATGATATTGCAAGATCCGGTTGACCGAACATATGATACTTACTAATTTGACAATAAATCGCAATAACTCTTCGATACTGTCTCAAGAATCCGGCTCTACTTAGGATTACGAATCTTTTCTTTCTTTCTGTATTTCCTTCTTTCTTTCCAAGTTCTTTCTTTGTTTCTATTTTTCGTCTTCATGTTCTTTTTTTAGGCCGTTCTCCCTGAGCTTTATCACTAATTTTCGTGTCTAAATCATGCGAATTCTTCAGTTACCAAACACAAACTCTTATCCAAAACAGAAGATATTTACCTTTGCAAGAACATTTCTGAGTTCTTCCTCGGATTTTAGAAGCACCACTACTTCATCCTGCAGTCGGATGATGAAAAATTCATCAAAGTTACACAGACTTTTTTAACCATTGGCTGAAATATTTGTCGTAGGAGATAAATGGACGATGAATACGGTACATAAAACTGGTATAAGGCCAAATGCGAGAAAGATAACATTTTTCATGAGTTTTAGCTGCTGATATGATCAGTGTTGATGTGAATGGGATTTCCTGTTAAGCCTCCATGGTATGGAGAAATGTTTCATACGAGTCAAGCAAGGACCATTTGATAGGGTGTTGAGATTGTTAAGCGTCAGAAACCCTTCGCTTGGGCACCTTTCATCAGTAGCCCCTTCGCTTAAGTTATTATTGGACCCAGGTACAATGAAACGTTTCGTCGATGCGATTCATAGATTTAAAAGTGATGAGACTCAGATGAGACTAGATATCTGTTATTACAGTTATTCAAGTTTATGCCTTTATAAATAGGAACATTACGTTGCGCGAAGCAATTTGTTTACGAAGAAAACAGAACTCTTACCTTCAGACCCTGCTCTTTGAAAATTGGTATTAAATACATAAGATTTAGCTCATCAAGGACAGCAAAGACATTCTTAAAGTCAGAATCTTCTGTAGACAATAAATATTATCACTGTTAAAACGATCTGAAGGGGTTAAGGGAGACTCAACACTAGCTTGTTTATTTTATAAAAACGGTTCCTTAAACAGAGCTGATCAATATGATAATTGCAAATATGGCCTCCTTTTCATTTTGAGCAAGATAGCGACAAACGGTGAAATTGCTTTATTTCTATATATTTTATTTCGTGATGCTCAAATAGTATGAAACCTTCGTGGTAATTTTCTCATTTCCTGATCAAGGAACATCATACCTGAATATTCCGTTTTCCTCTCCTGTAAAGTAAAGAAAAATCTTGGTTAATCTCTCCGCCTCTTAAAAAAATTGGGTTTGAACACTATGATTCCCTCCTGCTTTGACGCATTTTATTTTTGACTACTCACTTTCGCCCTCAGAGAGCTATTCACCGAGGTTAGGCACAAAGGGGTTAAACCAAAGAATGGAAATGTAGCGAGATGTTTGAGCGAGAAGCTGTTTGAAAAAGGTTTTGTCTTTTAGTTTAATAAATGTTAATTTGTCAGAACTGCGAACGTGTTTGTTCTTCGAAGCTTCCTGTTAGGAAGAATATCATCATCCCAATTGTCAAATGTCTGTCCTGAATATTCGACCTCAAACACGAAATGAAATTATTTGTCCCTTCCAAGGATGTGCTAGCGTTTGGTTCAATCGTAATTGTTTCGAGCAACCCAATGGTTTAATTTTAGCTCTAACTCTGTAAATTTGCCATAACATTTTTATGACCAGTCAACCCGGTGCTCTAAATTTTCCTCTTTTTTGACCAAAAATTATTTCGATCTTCTTATCTTACGTGCTTAGGGTACTCTACTTAATACCTTTGCGATCTTCGAATGAAATGACTTATGTTGTCAAATTTATTGTCCCAGTTGGAAGACGTTAATATGGTTAATTATTAATTGGACAGGCCACCATGTTCCTTCTATGTAAACAGACCTCACATATGCCACGGTAGATTCGTCTCGTTTCCGCTGTGTAATTTCTGAGAATTTCTCAAAAATGAATCAATGGTTTCACTGTCTACAGCCGTCCGAGTTCAACCTCTTAGGGCGATATTAGATAAAACTTCCATATTGTTGCTTTACAGAAAGTTAGGGAGTTCATGTCTTTAATTAATTTAAGGTTATTCAAATCATCAGTATCAATCTCAAGAATAAAATAATGAAATTAAAGAAAGCGCTAAGAACTGCGAACCGAAATAGCTCTGGAGTTCCCTAAACCTAAACCTCAGCGATGCATGGTTAGGCACAGAATAACCAAAATCTGTTATGACGATTATTTTGTCAAGTCTTCAAGCTTCCTTGGGTATATATTAAAAATGGAATTCAAAATACATTTCAATTTTCTTGAAAGTGAAATTATAATATTTTTATCCAAACTACGTGACACGCCGAAAGACACATGACTACTAATACTAATTCTCTCTTTATACTATAATGCATGCAAATGTTCATGGACTACAGGGAGAGCACGGGCAAGGAATGTAATTTAGCATGGGAGCAGTAACCCATTACGCTAACTTGCGAGTAGAATAAAATTGTTGCATTATATTTAGCACCTTTTGAGACTGACTAACTTTAGTTAGAGAATTAACAATATTTTGGCTCACTAAGTGAAGGCATAAATGAGGATTCAGGAATCCATACAGCATATGATTAATGTCGATTAAAGAAATATTGTAGAGGATCAATAGTTGGATGATGTGTTATAAATACATCCAGTAGGTAACGGAAACGTAAATTAACGTCGAGTCCCGAGCTGTCACACGAATACTTCGTAGGAAGTGTTCCACCAGAATGAAAAAGAATCTCCCAAATAAATAATCTACATTTTATTATTTTATTTTACACATACGAGCTGCGAATCAATTCTAAAATGAACTTGAAGGCTTGATATATTAAATTTCAACATCATCCCTTCGGCGTTGCGACTGATTAAAAACGCCACGGAGACTAAAATAGGGAATTACATCATGAATAGTGTGTGTAACGTGCACGCAAACTTACCATTTCATGGGAATTATGCCGCCGATGTGAGGCCAGTTACTCCGAGAGATTGTGAATTACAATCAGACTTGCCCCTAGAAATAAAACTACCAAAGAAGATTCTTGAAGGCAACCTCTTAGCATGTATGGTCATGCGTGGTATGTATAGTTATCAGCAGTATGTCAAATTGCATCAGTGATACTCAAACAATGGCACACTACTAATTAAGGACCACTGCTGCGAGCAACAATTATGGAAAAACCCCTTTTGTATTACCATTAACTCGCTCAAAAATTGTTCGGTTTAAAGAGCATCTTGTTGTAATTACAGCCCTAAATAATTCGGGTTCTTTTGGCATGTATTTCGTTAAGTTTTAGAAAAAAATGAAAATGTATTCACCAGCCTAGGTCGGTACGTAGTGGAAAAAACTGTATCCTTTGTCTTGAGAACCGTTATTCCCGATACAGACCTCCAGGCTGGCGAATAACATACATTTATAATAAGAATCTCAACACAGATACATAGAGCATGTAGTTTTTGCTGGTTCAAAACCAATTGTCTGATGTCCCTTAGACGTGCAATAGATGATAAATATTTCAGAATTATCTAGACCGACCTTTTTAGGTGACACAAACAGGTGCCATTATTTAAATCTGCTGAACCTAACACGCTGTACGTGTTTAAAACCTTTCTTTTTCTTTATTTCCTGGCAACAGGTCCATTGGACCATTCTCGATTCTTCACTTTCTTGCCCATCACTGCCCAGCACCTAATGTTCCCTAGGGTTATAGGAAAGTGTAAACTTTACCTCGTTACAGTTTGTAACAAATTTCGGCCGAAAACTCGCCCCTTTACAGTCCAAAATTGAAGTATTATCTAATGCACATAGTGTTTGGAATCGAAATCAGAAAATTTTGAGTTTAATTATACCTTGCCGAGCTGCAGGGAAATGATATTTCAATGAAATACTTTTAGAGCTTGATCTTCTGTTTAGCTTGAACTAACCAGGCACCTGATGTTGTGAACTTTATTTTGTTTATTTCTACACAATATATTTTTCACTCGTTCAAACAGAGATGTCGTTGGATTCAAAGGCTATGACTCTTCCAAACACCATTGCGTAGTCTGTTATTCTTGAATATGGAAAATGGCCTTTTCAATTTTCCTTTCTATTCAATCTTTTTTGCGTCTATCTAGAATACACATCCGTGTTTCATGCCACTGCGTAGCATTCATATTCTAATAGCCTCAGTGGTTCAAAATAATGACACCAGTTTTTTTAAACCTTAAATCTCGCAACAATTTTGACTGAGTACAGCTGAGGTGGCTCTATTCGAAGCCAGTTCACAAGGAACAAAGAGATTACATCTGATAAGTATATATATATATATATATATATATATGTTATATAAACACTAATGCATTACTAAGTGAGCTTTAGTGCGAAACATGATATCTTCATAAGTGAAGATAACATGTTACCTTCGCACGTGAAAAGATCACTGTTGCTGAGGTTACGTATAAAAAATCGCGTCTTTTGACGCAGCACCTTTAACACTGGTACCTTTGTCAAAGATTGATAAACATTTACCATTACTGTTTTCCTTTCAGTTGCTGTTACATCTTGTAAAGTGCTTAGTTTTTGCAAGCTCCTTAAGTTTTGCCATTGAACGTTTTTTTTGCTCTTTATATTGCATTGAGCATAACTAGCATGGAGAAAAACGTGGGCTTTTTTTGTCTAACGATACTTTTTCCTAAAGCTGGTTTTTTTTCAAAATGGAAAATTCTAAAGGCCATTATTTAAGGATTAAAGCCCTTTATTACATTGTAACAGAAACGTAATTTGTATTTCGTTCACGCTTTACAGGCCATGTACTTCTTCCATTCCTTACTTGTGACACGCTCTACTTTAGCGTCACGTTGTTCTATTTTAAAAAGGCAAAGTGAAATTATTTTGTATCTCATCGGTGTATATTTGGTCATCCATTCGCTTCGCTCACTCGTGAAATACTTTTCAACACTCGAAGAAATAGTTTGCATCTCCGCGCGGCCATGTTATTCCAGTTAGAATCCAAGAGACTCTCTCCTAAACCTTTAAAACTTTCATTGCTTTCTAACATCAGAAATAATTACGCTTTCTACACAAAAACTACACCTACTACACCAAACTATACCAAAACTACACCAAAACTACACCAAACTACACCAAAATTACACCTACTGCACCAAAACTACACCAAACTACACCAAAACTACGCCTACTGTACCAAAACTACACCAAAACTACACCTACTGCACCAAAACTGCACCAAAACTACACCAAACCACACCAAACTACACCAAACTACACCAAACTACACCAAACTACACCAAACTACACCAAACTACACCAGAACTACACCAAACTACACCAAACTATACCAAACTACACCAAACTACACCAAACTACACCAAACTACACCAAACTACACTAAACTATACCAAACTACACCAAACTACACCAAAACTACACCAAACTACACCAAACTACACCAAAACTACACCAAACTACACCAAACTACACCAAACTACACCTACTGCACCAAACTACACCAAACTACACCTACTGCACCAAACTACACCAAACTACACCTACTGCACCAAACTACACCTACTTCACTAAACTACACCAAACTACACCTACTGCACCAAACTACACCAAACTACACCTACTTCACTAAACTACACCAAACTACACCTACTGCGCCAAACTACACCAAACTACACCAAACTACACCTACTACACCAAAACTACACCTACTGCACCAAAACTACACCAAACTACACCAAAACTACACCTACTGCACCACAACTACACCAAACTACACCTACTGCACCAAAACTACACCAAAACTACACCTACTGCACCACAACTACACCAAACTACACCAAAACTACACCTACTGCACCAAAACTACACCTACTTCACCAAACTACACCTACTACACCAAAACTACAACAACCACAAAACTACACCAAACCACACTAAATACATCAAACTACGCCTACTTCACCCACTACACCTACTACATCAGGCTACGCCAAATTACACCCACAAGACTGACGAAACTATACCGAACTACAGCTGACAAAGATCTCAAAAAACTTAATTTCCAAAAAGAAACAAACAAAAAAAAAAGCAAGACTTCAGAATTTGAGGTATAGATTTATAGCTAAGGCTTCGCACTGGCCCTTTTTCGCCTTACCACCAACGGTAAGCTCTGTTGGATGAGTTCCACCCTGGAATATATGACCGACTTTCGAGTTTTCTAACTAAGAACTTACCATATGTCCTTTAGAAGCCTCGCTGACGAATTAGGGATCTACAGGAGTCGCCTGTTATTGGACAGAACGCCAAATCTGAGCTCTCGTCCAAGCAGTTTTGTGCTATTTTCGATCGTGCCGGAGGGAAGTTTCAGAGATTTGTCTCAGTCAAATGAACGATATTCCACAGTAGAGAAGCAAGCTACACCTCCTTAGCAAGACTTTCAGAAATAAAAGTCGACAGCAGAGTCAACAGTTGCGCTCGGTTAGAACCCGTCGCTGAGGCCGAGGCTTGGGATTCAGGTTTGCCTTCCGAGCATCTTGACGCCATAAAACTACCAACAGCTGTGCCTGAACTGTTCGTTACTGTATCACGGTCATGTGACTGTATTACTGAACAAACCTGCTAGCCATGTCATAATTGTAGATTTAAATGAAGACAGTGCGTCGGTCGAAATTGTCTCCAAATCCACCGAGAGTGGCTTTACTTCTGACGAATCTGTTGTAAGCGCTTGTGACAATAGTATCGAGCCCATTTCTTCCAGTTCAGATTTGGATGAGAAACGCTTAAGTGGTTACTTGTGGAATTCAACGGGAAGTAGCATGTTGTGTAAGACTCAGTGTTCCAAGGCTGGCACCGAAGACAGTGGATACGGCGACGACTTGACGCAAGCGCACTGTGTTGCGGAAGGTAGCTTGGAAATAGATGACCATATAAACCATCCATGTGCATTTTCGTCTCTCAAGATAACCTGCAATCCGACTTAAGACAAGATAATGGCTACTGCAGCTGTGATTCTTCGCTAGATGTGCAGAAGAGCTGTACTGAGGTCACTAGCATTGATGACGAAGCGATGGCTAAGTATGCCCGGAAAGGGCTCCTTATTGAAGACGCGTGTCTAATTGTACATGCAGAGATGACGAGGATGACTCAGTCAACAAGCTCATTTCAGACGCCCAAGAAATAATTGAACTTAAAAAGCCTTATTTATCAGAGTTACCTCAACCACCAGACATCTACAGTGAGTTGTTCGAGGGAATACTGGAAGAGGTGAATAAGTACGTGGAGAATTTCTCGGAATTGTCCGACCGTCAGGGCACGATGAAGACATTGCCGAAAGTAAGCATGACAGATATAATATCTTGTCAACAGGAAACAGTTGTTTGAATTATGAACGAATCGAGAAGAGGCTACTGAATAAGAGCGGGAGCGCTGGGAATAGACTCGGCGCCAGGCTATCAGGTCAAATTACTGATTTAGAGAAAAAGAGAGTATTCCAGAACATTACTCTCATAAGACATTTAAGAGCTAACTGCAAGCCACACCATAATTAGCTACCCCCGTGCTAAAACGTTGTTTTGGTTAATGTTACAGTGGATTCCGTCAGAAGATGCATTCCATTGTTTATCTGTTAAAGTGCATTTGTTGCCAGTTCAGTAGAAAGAGGAGGATTTTTTGTCGTCATTGCCTACTTAACGTAGTAATTCAGGCAGAGCGACCTCTGTGGAAAATGTGGCGTAATGTTATTGGAAAAAAGCCTTAATCAGAAAAAAAAAATGAATCGGAAGAAAGCTTGCAAAAGAATTCCAGTGTACGCTGGTGGCAGAGCTACTGATCTTTCCACTGTAAACATTTACCAGGAAGCCTTAGTGGATCGAAGATGTCATTTAATTGCCGCAGGAGGGAATAATCAAAGGATAAATACCTTCTGTAAACGAGAATCCAATTGGTATAAGTTTCAATCACCTTGTGACAACTGTTACCCCACCCCCCTTTCCCTCACCGGCACCTGTTTGCTTTATGCTACAAAATGGTATTTCAAAATGTAATCAGCTCTTAGAATAGCTCGGATATAATTCCCTAGTATCAGAAGATATTTTTTTGCCTTACTCAACTAATTTAAGAGGTTGAATTTCCTATTTATAGAATGCTTGCATAACAGGGCTGATACGTCCCCCTCTTGTCACTAACCTCGTTCCAGGATCTCTATTGTTGATTAATGAAAGTGTTAGGAGAAAGGGCCTGAAATCGAGGTTACCCTGAAACGGAAACTCCAGGAGAGGCCCAAAATTGAGGCTATGACAGGTCACTTTTTTCTGTTGTTTTAAAGATAGACGCAATTACATGCATAATGAAAGCAAAGCCTGTGCAGGTTCCCTCAGAATGTTGTCGCCATTTTGAGTGTGCCTAAATAAACACCTTTTTTTTCTCATTTCGTAACATTATTTTTACAAGTATCTGTCACAATCCGACACCTGTCAATTAGAGAGCGCGCAAAAAAAAAAAAACGTAGGAACATTTGAAAACCAACAGAACTAGTTTGGCAAGGACTGTCACGACAATATTTTCTTCAAAATCAGTCAATGATCTAACGGAAAGTATCATTCACTCTCATCGACCATTCATTCATGTACGAAGATTTACCTCTGTTCATTCAGCAAACGGCGAGGAAAGTAATTGTAAGTAAATTCAATTTTTTTATTTTGAAGTTGTGAGAGTTTGCTCGTTTGTTTGCTGTTATGGCGTGTTTAACTCTGGTCTTTTCTTCACAAAAGCTAAATTCGAACGGCACACTCCAACGAGACACAAGGGAATTTAATGCCGCCTTTTCTCAAAAAATTCCTTCAATTTCTGTTGTGCAATTTATGGTACAAATGTCCAAATTGAACGGAATTGGAAAGACTCACCGGGAGCGTATATTTGTTGTAGAACTTAAATTAAAACTTCGCTCGCTATTTCACTATGAATAAATTGCTCGAGAAAATTCAGATATTAAATGAATGAAAATTCCATCGTTCAGTTTAACTGTAACCAAATACCTCACGTTTCAACTTTCTGGGTACTTTTTGTGAACGATTAAAATTAATTGCAGACGGTTTTTAGGCCGCTTGTCAACCAACGTAATGACAATATTGTTTATACAAATTCATTCTGAAACCGATATTTTTCTGTCAACCAAAGTGATTTGATAGAGAGAAAAGAGAGGATTCATAAGTTATTTATCGGCTTGAGGTAGTGACCGACTTGTTTGCTTTAAAATACTGCCCAGCCGGAAAACGAGGTATATTTATGAAAAATGACAACGAAAGTTAGGATGCACCCGGCGATTCACGAAAGCGTTACCGTGGCCCGTGGGCAGAGATAGGAAAATACTGACCGGGTAAAGAACCAATCAGATTGCAAGATTCGTTACCGTGTCCTCTAAAAAAACAATAAAATACATTACTAGCCGGCCAAACTCGATTGAGCTCAAAATTGGTAACTATTTATCTGGCCACCTCGGCACTCTTTTCAGTTATTACAATGGTTCATTGCTATGATTGCATCATGCACTAGGACAGGCACACCTTTGATTATCAAATTACAATGCAAACAAATTCCTGATTGAATGGACAGATGAATGTTAGAGAACATGTCCGTCCTTCACATTCAGTGTATCTGCATGTGCTATCGGTTGCCAATAATAAATGATTGCAGTTGAGTTTTTTGAAAAATCATATATTTTGCATCAAATTTTCAGTCTTTTAAGACATGAAGAGTCTCGTGTGACGAAGCACTACTATCAAAATGAAAACACGAGATGGAATCCATTTTTGGGTTTAATGGCATAATCAGTTAATATCCTTCGAAATTTTTCTTAGATATGTCAAGACAATTTAAAATTCCTCTCGTAACCCGCAAAACTTCCCTAAAACCACTGATCATCATTAAAACATCAAAATGGAAAGATGAATCAAGGAAAAACGAGAATTTTTTAGAATGAAGAGGATCGACCTGACTGTAAAGGACTAACTTAGCGTAAGGTTACTTCCCACCTTCGCAGGTGTCCTTCGGCAAAAGATTCGTACGCGCGCTAGTTTCACTAAAACCCTAGAAAACCATATACCAGAAGAAAGCTTAATAACTGCAGTTTATGAATGAAACATAATTCATGCGGCTTTTCGTTTAAGGAAGTGTTGTCAGGAGCAAGTAGGGCGTGAAACAACCGAAGGTTCTTCTATTGAATTTATTGTGTATCCGATGCCGCAACACGAGCAAAATGGCTGCACAGTCTTATTCACAAGGCATCTGAGTAGCTAAAAATATGCGATGCGTGTTGCGTAAATGGACGCCACGGCCACGGAACAAATATTTCAAAATTTTCCGAGACACTTTCGTTTTTCGTTATTCCCGGAATGTTTTGGCGAAATTTGAGGAAAATCAGTCACATCTGTATGCCCTATAAATTCACTTGACGTGTTTATATTCCTTCCAAAATCAAATCCGAGATTTTAGCTGACAAAGGTTCGCAAACAACTCGCGCCACGCCAGGAAAATATCTCGCAAACCTTTAGGACAACGGGACCTCCTGGTTTCAATGACAATGGATCAAGATTTCCCAGGAAAAGTTACCCATTGCTGACATGTTTTTCTTTATCTCGATCGCTCAATGGAGCGTTGAGGCGGATGACACAATAATCATCAAAGTTGCTGAAGGCAAAGGAAAAACCTGCGGCGAAAAAATTGGAAAAACCGGAAAATGTTCTAAGGAGAGAAACAACGAATCGACGTACAGCTTTCAAAATTACGATTCGAGGCGATTGTTAATGTTTTTGTTTCAAGGCTGGTACTTGCACAAAGAAAAAGAAACCTCGTTTTTAACATCATGTATGGCCAAATTTGGTTTGACGGCGACTTCTTTGTTCGAAATCTGGACGCCAGCGTGGAGCTCCGCCAGTACCGGTCGCTTTAACAAAGGATCTTTTTTCTTTTCTTGACAGAATGTTACTCTTTCTTTCTTCTTTGGGCCGGTTTTTGGTTTTTTTTTTATTATTATTATTTATTTTGTTTTTTTTTTATCATAGACTTTCTTCCGCGTTTGATTTTTCTATGAGCAAAGATTTTTCCATAAACAAAGAGTTTCCACGGGTGAATTTTGTAAAATGCGCGATGTAAACAAAATATGGAAATAACATGAAAATCGAGCCCCGACATGAGCGGTTGCCGTGAAAATTACCCCAGGGGATTCGCCCAGGTTCGAGATCATGACACCTTCCTGATTTATTAACTTTTATTTCAAAATAAGTTTTTCTAAATAACTCGGATGCTTTTAAAGATTTCAGAAATTTTTTTATGGAAACGTTAGGTCAAAGGTTTGAATTTAGTTTTGTTAAGTAAAAGAAAAATCAAATATTCTCGGCCTATGAAAGTGAGAAGTAACCTTAAGTTTTGCGTGACAGTATTGGATTGTATGAAAATTCTTCTAGCCAATTAACGTAAAGGAGTTGACACACCTCCAAAACGCTCTTTCAGCAAAATCATTTTTGAATACATATAAATAGCGTGTCGTCTAACAATGCGGTCTTTTGTTATCCAGGCTAATATTTTCAATTGCTATGGCGCAGTTCAAACTCCTGTTTTCATGGTTGATGATTTTGCAAACGACAAAGCTTTGATCGAGAAGGGACTTTACAGTTACAACAACACTTAAAAACTCGATCGAAACCTTTGAAAGAAGGTGAGTAACGAGAACTAGCTTAAACTTGTGAATTGCTGCAGGGAAAATTATCCCTTGTGCTAAATTTTCGACCGACACCTGACTGAAACTAATATTTAGACCACCTGCTTTTGTGTAGAAAAACTCAGTTCCTTTTTCGTGACGTGCTTTTTTCGACCCTCATGTTGCATTACGTAACTCCTCTCTACGATTTGAATTACATAACTCTTTTTGATCGTACTTGGATGACAGGGTAAAATTTCCGCACAGCCCCATACTACATTATGCATTCAGTTCTTGGAGAGAGAAAACAACGACAAAAACAATACATTGCCATTGGGAAAACAGATTTGTTTTACAATTGTATGTGGCTCTGCCAAGAGTCATAAGTATGGCGATATCGAGTTCAAGCATCTTTTATTTGAGTTTTGCAACCGTTTGTTCCGCCGAACATACTGGAGACAAGGCAATCTAACGCAATCTTTCGCAACTATGGCCAAATTTCCAGCCCGTTGTTGCATAAGTTCACGGGTTATTTTTAAGAAGATAAGAAAGGCTGTCTAATAAATAATCTTTTTTAAAAAGTCAGATACAATTTGACAACATAACATCATTTCGGTATCAAATCACTGATTGATATAAAATTCCTATTTCTGGCGAAGAGATCCTAATGTTTCTGTTACATTCATGAGTGCGATACCTCAAAATATGTACAAACTCTACTCCATCTACGGAATTATTCGCCAAAGACAACGAAGTTATTATCAACAGAACAAAAAAACTGACCAGTGGGGGTAAAGTGTGAACAATCACCAAGAATTGTTTTGTTCATATTCAAGTTATATTATTCTTGGTGAGTTCAATTCATTTCCTTGGTATGTATTGTTATAAAGAATAATTATGACTCATAAAACTTGTCTGTTAGAGACTGTATATCAGCTCTAAGTTCCAAAAGAAATTCAGACGTTTAGAAAGTTGTGTTCTTTAGACGACGACGTAGTCTTTTTTTCCTTGGTGTCGTCCATAACAACAAATTTTGATAGAGCTGAATATTAAAGTTTACTTATTCACTTCAGTACTGTAAACAGCGTTTACGTGAGCTATCGCTCTAGTGAATTTTCCGGTTCGATAACGACGCCATTTGATTTGATAATAGGATCCGTCGGAAACTTTCGAGGAACTGTCAGGCACAATTACACTGTAAGGGCCTGTGCAAATGTGTGTGGTTCAGTTAGAGAGACGAATTGGGCCTTTGTTATGTTCACAAGAGGTAAATTTTATCGCCAAGGCCGGCAACTTGAAAGACCGATTCATACCTAAAATTTCCTGCTTGTGGTTGTCGCGCGAATGCAGATAAATCGGTATTTAGATATTCTCGGTATTTATATGATTCGGAAATGTTCTCGTCAGAATGTAAGTTTCTGTTAAATTTATTTTGAACATTGCAATGCAATTTTATCTGGACTGAAAGCCTCTCTCAAGAAAAATGTTGTTTACTCAGTATCTTCCAAGGTTAATTTTGTGCAGAGGCGTCTCGCCAGATCTTTAAAAACTTTTGTACTATTTCGCCCCCATAATCGCGCTTATTTCATCACCTTTAACTTATTTAGAGAGAACATCTTAGAGTTTGATTTAGGAAAATTTGCTTGCACTAACATAATCGCTTAATCCCACACCTGAAGAAAGACATGTTACCAAGAAAACGCCTGGTCTAGGAATCGTAAACCCTGTTCAACTGGCCCGAGACCAAAAAGATAAATTCCACTTCAGGCTAAATTTGTGGGTTAGTTGCAAGCCACCAAACTCTTAATACAATACTTTCACGCTTTGTGTAATCAGTTTTGTATGCTTAACCCAGCTTTTGAACAATTCAGAGTAGCTGAGTGATTGGAACAATAATTTCAGTCGTCTAAATTTATCTTGAATGATGCGTACGTCTGATTCGTTTATTACTTCTTGTTGGTTTGTTTTGGTTTGAATGGGATGATTCTTACCAAATCACAAATCTGACAAATTCATCTAACCAATCAATCGTTTTACAAATACGTCATTGTATTTCGTATATAATGCTATTTTCTGATGTTTCAATTATTTAAAGCAGGTCATTGTTATTTGTTATTTGTTAGTGAATACTCCGAAACCAAATATATTCGCACGTAATTAAGAAAAGTTTGCTTCATACTCGTGGCTTCGTGAGAAATTTCGAGACTTTTATATGATTCAAACCCCTTTTCTCGTTTAAAATGCTAGTTTTACATTCAGATCGTTGGTAAGCCGAAGTACAATTACGGACCTCAGAAACAAAGAAATCATCTCTGGTTATCAGGTACGATACAAAAGAGTTTTAAATAATTTTCATTTTGAAGGAGTTTACCTTCAAGCCTTCTGCGAGGAGGAAATGATTGCTAAGGGAAAATATAGAGCAATACCGATGGTATCCAATTCTCCTACGGTCCATATGAAGCCGACTGTCGCTTTGCGATTCTGCATTCCAGAATTTTTAAAATCTAACCCAGCACCAGCGAAGAATGGTATTGTTTAGAAATCCTCGGAAAGGAAACTTGTTTTAAGTTACGTAGTGTATATCGTGCAGGACGAAAGATCGCCATCCCCATCAAAGTGGTGTAGAATTATTCTCTCGCAAAGGACATAGAAGGCACTGATTTTATATCTTAACTATTATATCTTTCAAAGTTAACTGAGTTTTTTTCTTTCCTAAAGATTAAAATAGTTCAGTATTTTCGCTGCGGTTGATGGACCCGATATCCAGCAGTCAAAGGATGACAATAATTCCAACAAAATCGAAAATATTTTCGCTGATGGAAGTTTCGTTTCACACTGACATGTCTTCGTGTTGGGTTGTAATTCACGATAAAGGAATGAAGCTACTGTAAATTGGTAGACAGTTACAGCTCAAGTGATGTGCCCATATCACAGCTGTTTGGACTCTTAAGTTTGTAACGGCCTGATTACATGGTAATAACAATAACCAACTTTGGTTGGTGAGAGTAAAACGTAGGAGTGTAGATGTTGAGCTTGAGGCCCTGCATGGCTGTATGACTGCAAGGATGTGGATAAAAAGCCTAATTTTGTCTACGAGATATTAACCATCAACCCTACATCAGTATCCATATTCTCCGTGCTGTTCTCTGTATATTTCCTAAGCTGCTAACAAAGAGAATTTTTTGAACAATAAAGAGCTCATCCAGTCGGTAATCGTTTTTTTATGCTCGTGCTCTGAATGTTTGATTCAGGGGTGATATTGTAAGGAGGAATTAGATGCTAAATACTCTCATGGGTTAAAGGCTTAATACTGTTGAATTCAGATAATAGAATTAAGATATAACATAATTCGATGGTTTGAGCTTCGGGCACGTAAGAAAAATTCAAAAATTAGTCTCAGCTGACTCACTAAACGCGACTGATTACGTCTCGTTAACCAGGCTAGAAATTGTTTTTTCCATCAACGCGATGTCGCTTGAAATGTTGCGATTTATTGACCTCGATGACCGTGGTAATACTTCCCATATGGAGAGACAGAAATTCGTCTTGCGACCACAGACCAGTTTGGTAATCAAACTGTATCATTTCACACTAAAAGCAAGCTTTTCGGTAAATCTGACCTACATACATCCTTGGATATAAACTTAATTATCTTTCTTTGAGCTTGGTAATTTATTTTCGGTCTTCTTCAGCATCCAGGCGGAAGGGAGATCATTCTAGAACACGCAGGTGAGTTGGTAGAAAATCAAAGCAAACAGCTGCTTAAGCTGCAATTTACTGCGGAAATTAAGATGTGTTAAGTTCATAGTTTGCCTTTTCAAGCCGGAAATTTTCACCATTTAGCAAGTACGGCAAAATATCTTTGAAATCTTTGAAGTTTACATGATGTAAAACCGGGATAAAAACGATCTTTAGAAAGTGGTTATTTTGTGGATAGCATATCAGTGAGGCTCAAAAAGCCAACAAAACTTTATTCGATAGTTGTAAATTCGTTCTTTGCTTGTTCAGATTAGTCTGACTCAAGACAGTTGTTATATTACACCGCATAGAAGTGAATTGAATTATCGCCAGCCTTTGCCTGTTCATTCCAGGTATGGATGCTACAACTGTATTCCAAGACATAGGCCACTCGTTTGAAGCTCTAAAGATTCTCTCTAAATATCAAATTGGAGAACTAAGAGAGGTTAGTATGTAGTTTGAAGTCAAATTTTTCGGTTAGACACCTAACGGCATGCTGATTAATTAGCGCCTGGCTGCGGGTCGAGGGGTCCTGGTGGTCAGTGATCAGAGACAACGATCAGTAATTGGATGTTCTCTAGACCGAAAGGATTTACTTCGATTAGTGTTCACCATTAAAAATCCCTATTTCTTTGTCCTCTTCTGACACTTATAGGTATTTGGACTCCTTAGCAGCTGCAAGAACTGAATCTCGCTCACCGAATCTTACCAAGAAACCTAACGTATTGCAACCGGTGTTCTTGCTATAGTTTCGATCGTCTCAAAAGCGAAAATGGGTGCGAAACCAAAAGAGTGCCCTCTTGGCTTAGTGTCTAGGGCTAAGCATCCGTCCTGTTTTTGTTATAGTGTCGCTAATTAGTATTGTATTATGAAAACTATAATCTTCTTGTTTCTTTCAGAAAGACAAAATCTACAGTTCCAAGCCTAGACTATGACGATCAAAGGTAACGTACATTAAGTTTTATCAAGACTAAGTTATTTCGCTCACTGTAATTCAATGAAAAGTTGATTTTCCAAATCATTCATCGCAAATCTTTAGTCACTAAATTTTATGCATCATCAAAAATAATGCTTAAAAGAAAACGTTCTACGTTGCGTTGAGTTCGTCATTGATTGACGTGACCTGAGGGTTGTTCGGTTGTCTTAAGTTGTCTGGCTTGGTACATCTGTGCACAAACTAAGCCAGCTATTGCTGTAACTTTACTATGCTTAAAAGCAAAATGTTAAGTCAAGAAACTGCTGGTGAAAACTTCATTGCTGTTAAACGTTTTCTTACCAGATGTCCTCCTTGGTTTCGTCAATTAGGAAAGGATACAAAATCTAGTATGCGGATATTTGGTTTTCTGTCAACCAATGGCTGAAGAAAAAGGCACCACACAATTTTAAGTTGTCGCTATTCAAGAAGCACGAAAAAGAACTGCAGGAATGAAAAACAAAGACTAATAAGTCTTCTTGGTAGCCTTCGTTCAACATGAAGGAAACGTAGTATCGCTTCCGGGAATGCAAGGTCGTCCCTGGGCGCTAAAATTATCATATCTTAGTCAACCGTGCTTAAGCACTTTGTGGGTGAAAAAGAAAACAAAATCGGAGAGCTCTACAGCAAATGTAATCTAAAACGCTTCTGTTCGGTTTGAAATAATAAGTCTTTTCTGATTGGCCAGCCAAAAAGAAAAGAACTTAATTCTGTCCTTTATTATCGTTATTTTTTTTACTTTCCGTCGGATCAGAGGACTACTTGCTTATTCTTTTGCCGTTTTTGGTTTTGTCCTATTACACTTGTCAAGTTAATTAGTATTTTGGAGTTACATGTAGGTAGCTTTGGCCACTTGTGTTACATGTATAATTATAGGCCGTCCATCAGACAATTGTAATCCAATTTTCTTCAAGTTGATTTCAAAACTAAAATTGAAATTGTCTCACCTTGTGGATTCACCTCGACATAAAGCCGATTACGAGTGCTACATCTTCGATTCGTAGATCAAGTGTAGTACAATGCTTGTGAGTTTCCCTTGTTTCTTTTCTGATAATCAGCAGGTGCATTAGCAGCAAAAACAAGGCGGAAACTCACATCACCCACGCTTGAGCTATTAATCGAGACTATTGGATATACATAGCTAGCCTTGGCCGACGTTCATAAGATTTGATTTGTCACTGATCAAAGAAAATATCCCTCAAAAGTTAAAATAAAGCCTTTCAAGTTGGGATTTCTACATTTTCAAAGCTCCTCAAGAGTAGAATTTTTCACTTTACAACCGATAACTTTTAAAAAAAATTAACCTTCTAGGACTGCACCTGGCTACTGATATAGCACAAAAACCTACCGCATCCCACATATGTCATGAGTACCCTGTTCCACAAGAGAAAGATTATTCAAGACTAAAGCGACTAATTGAAATTCAACCATAATTAACTGGCCATAAACAATGGTATTCACAATAATTATAATAATAGTAATAATAACAATAATATTAGTAAAGATGATTTATAGGGGCAAGCTCAAGAATCTCACCGTTCTCGGTCTATCCTCTAGGCTCCAATGATGATTTAACTATGCTTATTTCAATCTTGCCAATTAATTATAACTAATTTTCTTATTTCATTGAAATTCCTTTTTTGAGGCTTTTGTTTCTTAATGCCGCGTTGTAGGATGTTTCGCCATTTCGCCGTTCCATAATTTCGTCCAATATTGTTATTCTGTTAAATTTCGAATCTTGCTCGCTCCGCAAATTTAACGGCTCTTTTCGGCATTAGTCGGAATGGTACAATTCTCTCTTTGAATAAATAACGTTTTTCTTCAAAGTTTGCACGACGTGCGCACCACACCTATTAAGGTATTTCTGCAAGGAAAAGTCTTGTTCTCAAATGAAAAAATTCACTGATTTTAACGGTAAAAAATCCTCTCCCGTAAAAGAAAAAATTTTTCTCCAAGTTTTCTAGATGCGCTGATCACACCTTAAAATATTTATGAAAAGAAAAGCTTTGTTTTTGAGATGTTTATGTCACAGCAAGAACTGAAAGAATGACATCATGGGTATTTTTAGGGCAAAAAAATTATTTGTTTCCGAGGCATACCTCTTTCTTTAGCGTGCGCTCAATAATCGCTAATTGCGAATGTCTATTTACGAAGATATTCAGAAACAAACAATAAGAGAGATCAGCTCAAAATCGTGAGTGAGTGGGTGATAGTAAGAAACAATCGAAAGCCGAACTTCTAATATCACGATGGAAATGTTAGAATAGGAAAGGGCTTGCAAGCGAAACCATGAATACGAACGCTTACACCATCAAGATGTACACCCTGACTCAGAACGAAACCTACCAGCTGCTTAACAAAGACCTAATACACCGTCACAACAACCGGACAGATGTGCCTCAACGGATCGCCGAGGGAACAATAAGGCAAAAGAACAAGGGTGCGATCAACCAATCATAGCAGCAGATCATTCCTCACAGGCTCAAGGGTGACCAGTTGCACGCATCACCAGAAAAAGACCACCAGAATACAGTCGAAATGTCATCTCCTGCATAGGTTGTGACTATATCGTAGCACAACAGGTGACACTTTGAAAATATCTTAGAGAAACCCACGTAATCCTGGCACATTACCCAAACCGAGTCTTAGTTGAAAAGTTATCGCTCAGAAACCAATGTTAAACTTACCACATTCTTTTACCTTACGCTGTATATTCTAGGGCCAACCACACTGAAAGCTATTTAGGGAAAACATGGCGAAAAGTTCAAGGTGCGAAAGAAGCATAGTGACCACTGTCGTAGTAAAGTTAGAAGTAATCAAGGCAACTTGGAGCAACATAGCAATTATGTGGATGACATTTTGGCCATCACTGTTACATTAGAGTTATGCACGTATAATAAATTTGATTTTCTAGAGAAAAGGACACTTAAAGTTTTACTGCTCTCCAATCCAAGGTCTATCTGCACTAAAAATTGTTTCCACGAATACCATGTTTGTTGCTTACCATCTGAAAACTATCCTGGTTTACCGAGAAGAATTTAGGGCAGTTGGAGTTAGTGTAAGCGTTGCAGAACCGAGACGAGTACAACATCTTTTCTAGAGACTAATTCAAATTTTTTTTTAGGGAAAACTTTTCGAAGAGTTGCTTTCTTCCTTGTGGTGATGAATAATCCAACAATCTTGATTATGTTGGAGTAGTCATCTTTAAATGGAAAGGAAAGAGTCTCGTAATCATAATTAGTACTTTATGCTGATGAAGAAATAGAACAGTTTCAATCTCCCCTAGCTGCAACATTTGAAGAGTCCTTCCGTTTTTCAAAACATAGCTTTTTCATTAAATCACTCCGATAAGGCGCTGAACCTATTGTGCCCAAGCGTCATCCACAGGTCTGACGCCTCTGCGCCGTTCTCCTTGTTTCCCTCATCGTCACGATCACTATCATCATGGTCATCAACTTCTTCACCCCATTCGAGGGGGGACGTTCCTCAACCAATAGTGGAACCCCAGCAACCATCAGACAGCATAGCTTTGCCCTCCAATAGTTCTTCAAGAACTATACCCGAAGCTTGATCCTTTACCGGACCCTTCTTCTTCTTCCGGATCTCGCCACTAATGGTTGGGTATGGGCCCAGATTCCAGATGAACTCGTTACGGCTGACCTTTTCTTTGCAAAACTTCCAGTTCTCGTCTGCAAACCTGTTGCAAACAAACTGTAGAGTGTCTCCTATCCAACCACGTGCAAAATTACAGCCTCTGACGAAATAAGTTTCCACCGTGGAGTTGTGTCGTGTGCACTCTTTCGACTTTGGAAGTCCAAGAACAAAAGCTCCATGATGGAGTTTTCCATCTAAATCTACGCTTCTAGGGGAAACTCTCTCTTCTCGTTACCCCTGGTTCCCTTTACCGATTTCAATTTAGCTCGTTCCGGTTCAGTTCAGCTTCCTGCTGCCAAAAAATGTTTCTGCTGATTTGCCTCTTCCTTTGGCGAAGCGAACGCTGACATACTCAAGCCTGAGCTTCGTCTTGCCTTAGGCAAATAATAACTAGCAGGGAGAGATGATGAACTAATGTGCTGTGGTAAGTCTGAGACGTCTGTTCCCCATTCCGAGACATCATCGGATCTTCTGTCATGTCTTCAAGTTCGTACACCTGGAGAGGTGTAAGTCCGCTCACTTTGGATGGCACGAATGTTTACCCGAGGTAAACCTTATGAGGTTCGTTCGTTTTTTTGCCAGCACCAGGGTGACAAGAAGGAAGGTTCCATCTGTCTCTGTTGTCAAACCTTTAAGTTAATGGACGGAATGTTGTCATGAGCGTCGTACCCTATATTTCTTTTTGCAAAGAAGTGCATTTGTCGTTGTCTATTGGATCATATGCATAGGGCCCAGCGAGTGTGAAACCAACGTAAAACCAGAGATCTTCCTTGCTTTCGTTGGGATAGAGTGTCATCGAAGTGTAGTTGGATCAGCGCTTTCAATAAGATTTGGAGTAGCTGGCTACCTTGGTAAAGTACCTGCCGGAGGATAATATGAAAAAAAAATTCGATCTTGTCAGCCCACTAGTTCCATTAGAGCAAAATTGCTTCAAACAGAGTTTTCTGTGGCAAACTTTGGTAAATAATTATTTAATATTAGTCTCCTCCTTTGTAACAATTGTTCAACTGATTGTTTATTTCTAACCAAAATTTTCCATTTGCTGAGGTGCAAACCTGCTGCCTGAGTTTCACACAAAGAGTCCAATATCAATAGTTTTTTACTCAAACCTTGTCTATGAAGGTAAAAGTCGCCTGAAAGAAATCTAAAAGACCTCCAGGTGTTTGAGGCCTCATTTCAGCTTCCAAAAAGTCACAGAAAGACCCAGAATGCTGTTAACCATCCAACATCGCATAATACTAGAAACTTTCAATAGGCAGTCAACAAAAATAAAATTAAGGGCCTGTTTACATGGAGGTGGGGGACCCCAGGTAGGTGAGGTAACCCGCCTGTCCATATAATTTCTTATTTTATTTTGTTCACGTTTACATGATAGGCGGGTTGCCCAGTCTGCCAGGTACGGTTACTCTGTCAGCCGGGGTGACAATTTGCCATGTAAACGTGTCAAGGTGGGGTAACTCGCCTAACAGGGGTCGCGTTCATGGCAAAAAGTTCAAAAGCGAAACGTGTATGTTTTAAAACTACATTTCCCAGCAGTCTTATGGCAGAAATCACCAGAAACCGCAACGGACACACAAGGAGTGTAAAATTTTCACATTTCGGAGTATTTAGCGTTGTAAATCGACCATATTTAATTTCCCAAACTATTCCGTATAACGTATTAAGTCAACGGTTCCTCGCAAAACCAAACACTGCGTAACACAACGCGTGACGCTTTCATGAATAAATGCATATGTGTCCGAGAATTAATCTTTCGTCTTTTTTGAGATGTAAGCTTGGGACGCCTCTGCTCAAACTCCTTAATTGCAAGCGCAACAGCAACCTCGGGGTTGTAAGATTGCATGTAAACACGTCTTATTTTTCGACCACGGCTAGGCGGGTTACCTCACCTACCTGGGGTCCCCCACCTCCATGTAAACAGGCCCTAAATAATATCCTGTGTGCATCAAATTTCCGCCTGCATATGTTCTCAAATTCTAAGGCGACGATCCAAACCTTTCTTCGTGTGATCTTTGTTTACAGAGGTTTCTTCTGCTTGAAATTGGAAACAAACCTCTCAGTCTCCTGCTTCGAACGCTGAACGCATTTTTTGTGATTGCAAGTTTTTGTTTTGTTTTATGTTGTGCTTTTTCCTTTTTTCGTTACTGGGTGAAATTAAAGATTTGCGGCTGTGAATTCCACCAGTTTTATTTCCTGGAAAAACCTCAGGATTATTGTTTTCTGCAGAAGTGTTCATTTAAATGTTTACACAAGATAATTACTGGGATACCTGTGGTAGCCCAGTCATAAAATGCCTTTGTTTTTTTGTCGTCTTTTTTTTTTTTACTGGGATACCTGTGGTAGCCCAGTCATAAAATGACTTTGTTTTTTTGTCGTCTTTTTTTTTTTTTTTTTTTTTTTTTCCTCCGCCACAAAATGGAAAAATTGCGCAATAGTACCCAGAGGTCATTGGGCCCTCAACACCATGACAACTAACTGTGATCCAATGAGGTGTTCACATGCTGATCACGCGTGCTATCTTGATGATGATTGACGTTGTCATGCACGGACAGGGCCGGGTCACATGACGAACACGAGATTTTTGCCCATAAAACTATTTTGTCAGTCGTTTTGTATTTCAACGTAATTGGATTACGATCATCTGGAGCATTATGGGGCAAACGCTCAAAATACTTCTAGACGCATACGCAAGTCGTATTGTTCGCGGCCAATCCACACAAAAAGATGTTATTGAGCGGTAATTTTGGATCGGACAGAATCGCGAACGCTTGAAAGCCATGAAAGCATTGAATGCCTTGTATGTCTTGTATGCCAAGTATGCCAATGTCTCTAGTTTCTGGCGATTTCTGCCGTTTTAATCTTGCTTTACCATCACTGTTATTCACGTCATCTACTTTTATTACATTGGTAAAATCTGTACAGACATCACACCAACCAACTCGCACGCAAAGTGAGAAGACTATGTTGAAGGCTTGAAATTATATTACGATCGATTTTCATCAAGAAATGGGCCAGGAATTTTCCACAATAGTGCAAATAATCGTGAAGGCGGATCGCAGAAAAGCGATTGCGTGACGCTCGGTAAGCTGTAAGATGACATGTTATTATATACCAGACGTAAAAACTCTTCAGATTCGTAGTCTGCATTTTGTACCCACTCTGCAGTCTATATTTTGTATCCGGTCTGCAGTCTGCTGTCTGCATTTTGTACTAACAGGTATCCGTGGCACCAATACAGTTTATTTTTGGTTACATTTATTCGTAAAACACACATAATCTACCACAAAATACCTGTGAGTGAGGTAATTCGACATTTTTGTTCTTTCCCACATTAATATTCTTCTCTCCTTTTGTAAGAATGTAGACATCACTCACAATGTTTCAAGTAATCCACCCACTCTACAAAAAAGTAACTCTTGCATGCATAGCATGCTTATGTTTTGAAATAGGTGTGTGTCCCTGGCCAGACTTGAGCGCACTATTTCAGTAAACTAGTCTGACACCCGTAGTATCACTACACTTGATTCCAAGGATCCGATACCATCCAGGTATCCCAGTTACCCTGCTCACAGGGTCTAGTTTGTCGTCTTTTTTTTTTTTTTTTTTTTTTTTTCCTCCGCCACAAAATTGAAAAATTGCGCAATAGTACCCAGAGGTCATTGGGCCCTCAACACCGTGACAACTAACTGTGATCCAATGAGGTGTTCACATACTGATCACGCGTGTTATCCCTCAACACCATGACAACTAACTGTGATCCAATGAGGTGTTCACATGCTGATCACGCGTGTTAGCTTGATGATGATTGACGTTGTCATGCACAGACAGGGCCGGGTCACATGACGAACACGAGATTTTGCTTATAAAACTCTTCGGTCAGTTCTTTTGTATTTCAGCGTATTTGGATTGCGATTTCCTGGAGCATTATAGCGCAAACGCGCAAAATACTTACAGACGCATATACAAGTCGTATTAATCGCGGCTAATCCACACTGAAAGATGTTATTGAGCGGTAATTTTGGAACGGATTGAGTCGAACGCTTGAAAGCCATTAAAGCCTTGAATGCCTTGTATGCTAAGTATGCCAATGTCTTAGTTGAAAAACGTTCACTTGTTGCAAAAAGCAAAATCTGAAATCTGAAACCAAACTGCATATACTCTATGCAATCTATTGAACAACGCTACTACCGTGAGACTGAAGAACATAACTATATGGGATGCAAACTGCTTGTGAAGAAAGACGACATGTTGGATTCACTTCATGGCTAGGAACGTAGCTACGATAACAGTACGAATGGTATTAATTTCACGATCAGAAAGGTGAATCTTATGTTCGTTTTCATTGTAGTTGTATGGATATTCTTTTTTAATAAATACGTGATCCAAAACCCTGTGTTTTTTTGTCTATAATGTTGTTATGTTAAATATTGTTTACGCAATTGTCTTGTCACAAGCGGCCCAAGCTCACGTCTCGAGAAAAAGCCAACGATTAATTCATGAACGCGTCACGCGTTGTGTGACTCGGTGTTAAGTTACGAGAGGAACTGCACGTTATAAGGAATAGTACAGGGAACGAAGTACGGTCGATTTACAACGATACATATTTCGAAATATGAACAGTTTTCTCGTAAAATCAATAAAACTTACTCATACCCTGTGTATCCGTTGTATTTTCTGGCGATTTCTGCCGTTTTAAGCTTGCTTTACCAACACTGTTGTTCATATCATCTACTTTTATTACGTTGATAAAATCTGTACAGACATCACACCAACCAACTCGCGCGCAAAGTAAGAAGACTGTATAAAAGGCTTGAAATAATATTGCGATCGATTTTCATCAAGAAATGGGCCAGGAATATTCCACAATAGTGCAAATAATCGTGAAGGCGGATTGCAGAAAAGCGATTGCGTGACGCTCGGTAAGCTGTAAGATGGCATGTTATTATATACCAGTCGTAAAAACTCTTCAGATTCTTAGACTGCATTTTGTACCCACTCTGCAGTGTGCAGTCTATATTTTGTATCCGGTCTGCTGTCTGCATTTTGTACTAACAGGTATCCGTGGCACCAATACAGTTTATTTTTGGTTACATTTATTGCAAAACACACGTAATCTACCACAAAATACCTGTGAGTGAGGTAATTCGACATTTTCGTTCTTTCCCACATAAATATTCTTCTCTCCTTTTGTAAGAATGTAGACATCACTCACAATGTTTCAAGTAATCCACCCACCCTACAAGAAAGGAACTCTTGCACGCATAGCATGCCTATGTTTTGAAATAGGTGTATGCCCTTGGCCAGACTTGAGCGCACTATTTCAGTATACTAATCCGACACCCGTAGTATCACTACGCTTGATTCCAAGGATCCAGTACCATCCAGGTATCCCAGTTACCCTGCTCACAGGGTCTAGTTGTTTTGTTTTTTTCCTCCGCCACAAAATGGAAAAATTGCGCAATAGTACCCAGAGGTCATTGGGCCCTCAACACCATGGCAACTAACTGTGATCCAATGAGGTGTTCACATGCTGATCACGCGTGCTATCTTGATGATGATTGACGTTGTCATGCACGGACAGGGCCGGGTCACATGACGAACACGAGATTTTTGCCCATAAAACTATTTTGTCAGTCGTTTTGTATTTCAACGTAATTGGATTACGATCATCTGGAGCATTATGGGGCAAACGCTCAAAATACTTATAGACGCATACACAAGTCGTATTGTTCGCGGCCAATCCACACAAAAAGATGTTATTGAGCGGTAATTTTGGATCGGACAGAATCGCGAACGCTTGAAAGCCATGAAAGCATTGAATGCCTTGTATGTCTTGTATGCCAAGTATGCCAATGTCTTAGTTGAAAAACGTTCACTTGTTGTAAAAAGCAAAATCTGAAATCTGAAACCAAACTGCATATACTCTATGCAATCTATTGAACAACGCTACTACCGTGAGACTGAAGAACATAACTATATGGGATGCAAACTGCTTGTGAAGAAAGACGACATGTTGGATTCACTTGATGGCAAGGAACGTAGCTACGATAACAGTACGAATGGTATTAATTTCACGATCAGAAAGGTGAATCTTATGTTTGTTTTCATTGTAGTTGTATGGATATTCTTTTTTAATAAATACGTGATCCAAAACCCTGTGTTTTTTTGTCTATAATGTTATGTTAAATATTGTTTACGCAATTGTCTTGTCACAAGCGGCCCAAGCTCACGTCTCGAGAAAAAGCCAACGATTAATTCATGAACGCGTCACGCGTTGTGTGACTCGGTGTTAAGTTACGAGAGGAACTGCACGTTATAAGGAATAGTACAGGGAACGAAGTATGGTCGATTTACAACGATACAAATTTCGAAATATGAACAGTTTTCTCGTAAAATCAATAAAACTTACTCATACCCTGTGTATCCGTTGTATTTTCTGGCGATTTCTGCCGTTTTAAGCTTGCTTTACCATCACTGTTGTTCACATCATCTACTTTTATTACGTTGATAAAATCTGTACAGACATCACACCGACCAACTCGCGCGCAAAGTAAGAAGACTATATTGAAGGCTTGAAATAATATTGCGATCGATTTTCATCAAGAAATGGGCCAGGAATATTCCACAATAGTGCAAATAATCGTGAAGGCGGATTGCAGAAAAGCGATTGCGTGACGCTCGGTAAGCTGTAAGATGACATGTATTATATACCAGACGTAAAAACTCTTCAAAACTCTTGTACTAACAGGTGTCCGTGGCACCAATACGGTTTATTTTTGGTTACATTTATTCGCAAAACACACATTATCTACCACAAAATACCTGTGAGTGAGGTAATTCGACATTTTCGTTCTTTCCCACATTAATATTCTTCTCTCCTTTTGTAAGAATGTAGACATCACTCACAATGTTTCAAGTAATCCACCCACCCTACAAAAAAGTAACTCTTGCATGCATAGCATGCCTATGTTTTGAAATAGGTGTATGCCCTTAGCCAGACTTGAGCGCACTATTTCAGTGTACTAGTCCGACACCCGTAGTATCACTACACTTGATTCCAAGGATCCAGTACCATCCAGGTATCCCAGTTACCCTGCTCACAGGGTCTAGTTGAATTTAATCAATCAGCCAATGTTTCTAGCTGTCCCCATGGCTCGTGTTTCACAGCGGATCGTCAACAATAGTCCTGTTAGCGTAGAACAAGGTAATCTTTGGTTTCTCAGCCAATGCAGCTTTTTTATACAAAATTTTAGATGAAAAGTGTTTAATGGCCTTTCTGTACTTCTCTTCACAACCAAGCCTAGGTTAAGCGTCTTAAGCTGTTTTAACCAATTTTGATTTTTAAGTTTGTTTACTAACCAGCAGCTGAGAAGAACTACTGTTGTTTTATTTATCTAAAGTATTTCATGATTTTAGTTCAGCACAAATTTGTTTGAAAATTATCTAGATAACCGACGATATGTACTTGTTAAGGACACTAGCCAGAAAGCTCATTTTTATTATTGATTATTGATTAGTTCACTAATTTCAGAATGATCTTAGATACGTACATAGTTACAATGTTTATCTGTTTTTTCTGCATTTCTATTGGTTTTGTAATTGGACCTTTCGACGTCACCACGCGCATATAAAAGATTAGTTTAGCGTCCCTTTAATCAGTTCTTCTTAAGTTTTTTTAGTTGTCTTGACAAACTTTCGCTCTTTCTCGATTTCTCAACCTTTGGCACAAGCGGGACCGATATGTGAGTACTTTTGTAACTTTGTTTTTCTAGTCTACCTTTTCAGTGTTGGGCGATAATATACGAACAGTTATTCCGTTGTATTGTAGTATTCGCGATTGATTTAAGATTTAAAAGCCAAAATTGTACCAAATGCAAGTGAACGCCCACTATCTAGATAAGAACAATGGGCTGTTATCCAGCCACCTAAAATTTTTGTAATTTGTATCGAAACCTTTGTACATTGTACTGTTTTATTTGCTCTTTGTCATTTTTAATCTCTTTATCGACATTTAGGTCCAATTCTTTACACGTGATTCTTTAATTATGCATTCCGCGACATTTCACTATATTGATATAGCTTCGTTGCATTGTTGTTTCAGTTTACGATCGATAGATTGATTGATTGTGCAATTGCTCGTGATTTTTCGTCGTTGATTGTGGTTCGTGGTTGATTGCCTTTCAAGAATAAAAATTCGTACGAACAGTCTACTTTGGCTCGTAATATCGATCTGTAAATTAGTCCCCAGCACCTCGTTAACCGCGTTTGGAGCGACGCCCCTTGGGACTTGAGACACTAGATTTTTTGGTCGCCGCAAACGCTACAGTACTTCTACTTCGAGCGTGGTTAACTTTTATAGAACACACGAAACAAGCAGAGAAAGAAAACTGCTAGTGAAAGAATGAATCTAACAAACAAAGACTATAGAGTGAATACTCTAGTACTAAATTGACTGTTATTTTTTATGTTATTTATTTACCTTTTTGTTCTGTAAATTTGACTTGGACGTGGATCCGGCGATTCACGACCGAATACCCGCCGGAGCTCCGGCGGGTGCCGGGTGTTATTGAAAGCACTGGTTGGATTCCTTGGTACGAAATAATGCCTTTACTGCCAACTTCTTTCCGACCTTCCACTTGTTCCAACCTCTCAGAAGAATCCTTGCCTTCCAGAACTCCGTCTTGGTTTTCCATTTGGTTTCTAACGACTGAAACTCCTGGCTACTTAGAATGGCGTCGGGGCCAATCCCTTCATCAAGAAAGTACTCACCACCGGATTTCCCAAATCCTGAACCTGCTTTTTCTCGAACAATGCTACCACAATTTTCGACAGATTCCCTTGCTGTTGCATTGCAAGGTGCAAGAGATCTATTTGGGATTGGAAAGTGAATCATGTAGTAAAAAAGGTGGGCCCATTCCAAATTTGGATACTTTCGTACCCATTCGCTAACAACGTTGTCAAGCTCTTGAACTGGAGGTTTCTGTTTAAGTTGAAGACTCACCTTGGAGCAAATCAACATGTCATTATAGCTTCCAAGCCCACGAAGGCAAAGAGGCTTCAGCACCGGGTTGTTGCCAATAGACTGGAAATGGCCAACTTTACACCAATTCACAAAAAGGGACACAAGCACAAATATGAGAATTACTGTCAAATCTCGTTAATCTCTGTTGTTTGCAAAGCGGCCTCTACCATCTGTATTGGAAGAAGAATCATTAGCCGAGCCAACTATCCTTTCTGTCGACCCGGTCCCAGAGCAGTTAACCGACCGAATAATAGATGATGGGACCATCCATCGAAAAAAGAAGTTGATTGACTCAAAGTGCTTCACCTACAATGTTAAGGAGCGCGGGAAAGAGACCATCTATTGGCAGTGTGCGGTGCGCCCGAAAGGGAATTATTGCAGGGCTACTTTGAAAGAAAGGAATGGACACTTTATGACGGGAAAACAGGCCCAACTCCCCCGCTACTGGTGCCGTTACCGCCATCAAGATTCTCACTGCTGTGAAGGAGCAGGCATTACAGGATGTTTTCAAGCCGGCCTCTGCAATCGTCGAAGAGGTGAGTATGCTAAACAAATAACCTGTTCAAAATTCGGAAGGTGAATCTTACGTTGTGTTTTCTTTCTTATTCCATTTACAGGTGCTCTTGGACGAACTCAACTCCGCCCCGTGTGATGCCCTTCCCAAACCTAGTTACATCGCCAGACGGGAAAACAGACAGCGACAACGTCATAGGCCTGAAGATCCAGTCGACCTAGAATTCGTCCTGGATGAGACTCACCTGCCCGAAGACTTCCTACGAGCAGACGTCGAAGCAAGGAACCGGCGACATCTGGTATTTGCGGTTGCAGAGCAGCTCGAACTTCTTTCAAAGGCGAAGACATGGTACATCGACGGAACATTCAAACTTGTCCGCCAGCAATTTACCGAACTGTTGACAGTGAGTGCGTTCGTCAGGTCCGGTGATGCTGCCAAACAAGTGCCCCTTGTATATGTATTGCTGTCGTTCCGCAAAAAGAAGGATTATAAGAAGGTGAGTTATCCAACATATACTTATGTAGATCCCAAAAAACTAGTAAAACTGGAACTCGGATAACCCTTTCTCTTGATCAAAATTTCACTTAATTTTACCCTTTTGCTACAGTTTTGGTTTATTTGAATTATTATGTTAATTTTATGTTTCTCAGGTTCAAAAGCTTGGTCTGGCTGTGGCATACAGCAATGATGACGGCATCCACCAGTGTGTTAAGATGCTCATGGCGCTGCCTTACCTGCCCCACCAAGAAATTCCAGCGAGTTTCCAGAGGCTGAAGTTGCAAGCGACCAACCCCGTGCTTTATGAGTTGGTATAGTATGTAGACAACCAATGGATCAACACCAACATAACAGTCTTGCTTGGCAACCATGTGATGATTCTTGAGCACGTGCTGTATTCAAGATGACGGCGTTTTCCAATTTTCCAATCGTGGTGATGTGAACCTTCATTCGAAACAGAATGCTTCCACAAATAAAACAACAACAGTTAGAACCCTACTGTAACTGATATTACTAATTTTTTTTTAATTTTCGTGTTCTATTTTAGGATTACTATCTCCGTGATATCAAACGACAGCGAAACGAACAACTTGAGTTTCACGAGTTAACATTTTACGAGTTTATTCCTTCCGATTTGCTTAAGATGTTACTTTTCTTCAAGTTTAAACACTCGATAAAATTTCGGGCGACATGACTTAGGATTTCGGGCGACATGAATATGAATTTCGGGCAAATGACCCTGGTTTCGGGCGACATTACTTCGGGCGAGATGTCTTTCGGGCGAATTGACCGTAAACCATCCGAAGACTTCGTTCTCTAAATCAGCACCGACTGTGCCATCGCCTATGGCTTATTCCTCTAAGAAGACAGGTTCGGTTAATCTTTTTCGATCAAGATACAGTCGGAAAACATGACACCTCAGAGACTTCATCGTGTATGCCATTCCACTGCAGGCTTCTTCAAGACAACGTATAGCTGTATATTCGATACTTATCCCTGATGTAACCACGTCACCAACGAGAGGAAGTGCGGGGCGCCAACCATAATATCCATTGGTTTCATTCTATTCCTAAAGGAGCAGTCCTCCAAGTACTTCATTAATTTCTTTAATCGCTGCGCTTTGTTTGTCTGCATTTGTATCATGCAAAGAGCCTAGTGCAACTGCACTAGGGAGGACAACACAACCATCACTGTATTTTGTTGAGGAAACAACACATATCTAGGATCGATTTGTGCGTCCTCTCTGAGTTACTCAAGAAAGTCATTAGGATGCTATGAATGTGACTTTGAAGCCTTTCTTCTATTTTAACGTAGCCCCGTCCAAAAAGTTCCAAACTAAACAAAATGACCCTTTTTTTCTCTCTCCAGGACTTCCTCAGCCTCCCTTCTTTTCTGGCTGTCGCTCATAATATTAATCAAGATGTCCTTAACAAGACTCGTCTCCGTGTCGTTGAGCTTTCGTAAGGGTGTTATCTCAAACTATGTCTTAGCTGCTGATTTCCAGATTGGCAGCGTAGTAAGCACAACACATTTTGCCCTTCTTTTCATGATTTAATCTGTCGAATGACGTACATCATTCTCTGGAAAGTTGTCAACGAGAACAAGTACAGGAAGTGAATAGTTTGAATTCTTCTCGTCATATGCAATGCGCTGGAAGTTGTCAATTTAAAATCCGTAAAAGATGTTACTGCTCTTACCACAGCGCAGCGATAGTCCTCTCTTTGGTTCCGAACGATCTTACGCCAAAGAGTAGTTGCACCAGATCCTGGCTCGTAGGGAACGGTTACAGTCTTCACGTAGTAGTTGGCATCCATGTTTTCTTTAGACAAAGACTTCAGCGCCTTATCAACTTTAGCAGTTACCTCTTTTTCAAGACTTCGAGCGATGGTATGGTTTTGCATTAGATTAATCTGACTGGCCTGAGCGCCTTTGTAAAATTCATCTCGCTCCCTTCCAATAGCCTCTGCGAACATGGGCACCTGAGGATTTGGGCCGTATACTTCTAAATCATTCCAAGAGTTTATGATTTTGTTAAGAACCACTTTGCCTTGTCCAGTGGAATACGAAAGTTCCGTTTTGGCTCCAAGTTCTTCAAACTTGGAAGGCCCCATCATTTCACGGACGATTTCCTTCAATAAGCTCCAGGGAATACCAGTTATGGAGCAATCCTTCAGTTCCCGCTGAGGAGCAGGTTTAGAGGCTTGGATAAACCTCTGCCACTTCAGTAGCTTCACTTAGAGTGGTAACGCAACTACTTTCCAAGTTTGAAAGTGCTTTCATGCAATCTCAGGAACTGCATTCTTCGCTAGACAGAAAAACGCACACAAGCTTACCTGAAAGAAAGCATTCTTTCAAAGCTGATAAAGCTCGGTACAGACAATCCTTGGAACACTTTATCCAGTTTCCTTTCGGTATTTCTTTATACTAAGAATCCAAGTTGCTTTATCGGGTGTCACTTCTTCGAAATCATCATTGGTGTTCGCAGTGCGCACGACAATAATTGTCGCGCGCACTGCGTCGCTTATCTCATTACAGGCATAATGCAGGCCGTCTACTTTAGATGCAGGGTCGAATAAATCAAACACGGCAACCGAAGTAGTGTTTTGAAAAAAGATAGTTGAGGTGATCTTCTGTACAGGCCAGGTAGCTTATTTGCGACAAGTATGTAGCCATTATCTTTATAGTTCACTTCACGTAATCTCTCTCGCACATCAATACTGAATCTTTTTGCGTCAGCTTCCTCGAGACTGTGTTCTGCTAAAACAAAATTTATTTAATTTTATCCCTTTTCAATTTCTTTAAAAAAAAGTATCATTGACTCCTATTATGGAATTGTTTCTTTCGGATTTTCATTGCGACGATGTCATCATAGATGGGGATTTCAATCTCGTATCAGATATTGAAAAAGACAAGTAACGTGGCCTCCCCAAAACACACGAAAACAATTAAAAAAATTATCAAGGATTTCTTAGAAAATCTTGATTTACTCGATGCTTGGAGGGTCCTCAACCCAGATGAATACAGACATACCTGGAGACCGAGGGAACCGCAGATCCACTGTCGGCTCGACTTCTTTCTACTTAGTCAAAGGAAGTTCGGGAGCGTAAACTCAATAGACATCTCTCCGGGATACAAGAAAGATCACTATCTGGTTACTTTAAAGATATCGCTCCATACAAATCAAAGAGGACCAGCTTTCTGGAAATTAAGCACTTCCTTTCCACTTGAAACTGATTATGTCAACCTGATCAAAACAACAATTAAGATGGCGAAAGATGACTTCAAAGGAGATAACACGGTTAGCCCTGCACTTTTATGTCGTACGTCGTACGCGGCACACAAAAATAAAATTTCTAAACGAAGCGAAACAGAAATTGAACGATGGATTGCTTCACTAGAAAAGGATCTAGACAGCAGCTCAAAAGCCGAATTGAGAAAAAGTGCAGATATTACAACTCAATGGCCTAAAGAGTGAACTGAAAAAAAATTGAATCCCGCACGAAAGGTCCTATCTTAAGATCTAAAATCAATTGGCATAATGTAAGGGATAAAATTAAAAATAGGAGATGAACTTTGTTCGTTTGTCTCACGATAGAGTCACTCATGATGTAGATCGCGACGTTTCGAATGCAATACTGCTAGTCTTCATTAGGCGATGAGGTCGATTGTTTACGTGTCGCTATTTGTAGCACGTTGGTAGGCTGTTATTGGTGCATTTCGATCCTCATTATTATTCCGGTCGTTATATGGTGTTCCCTCATAGGTCCTCATAAATCGGCCGTTGTGTTGTTTGATCGTGGGTATCCAAGCTTCGAGAATGTCGATACCGCTATCCCTATTGATGTTGTTGGGATGAAGTCTTATGTGGATAGCCTCTCTGACCCTAGGTGTGTACCAGTGGGGGTTACGATCAACTTAATCTTGCTCCAAATAGGAATATGCCCCTTTTCGTCAGCGTGCTCCGAAACCCCAGAGGTCTGAGTACGAGCAAACCGTATATCTCTGTCATGTTCTTTTATCCTTTCTCGCATAGATTTCCCAGTTTCACCGATGTACACTTTGCCGCAATCGCACGGAATCTTGTAAACGACACTGTCTTGTTTTGATGGTTCCAGGGCGTCTTTAGGTGGTACTAAGTTAGACCTAAGTGTTGTGTCCGTGATGTTGTAGGCAGCGGGGAAGAACCTCAGATACACTCTTTATGTAAGGGAGAACGGCAGTAGATTTAAATTCCTGCGCGGGTTCTTTGTTGTCTTCGCGAGTTTTCGTGCAAATGAGGAAGGAAAACCATTAGTAACAAGTACTGATGACAAGTGTTTCTTTTCCTCAGAGATAACTGACGGTTTTTTTGTGGGGGTTTGACTCGATCGTATAGACACTTAAGAATACCAAGCTTCACTGACTGAGGGTGGTGTGAATCATAAGCTAGGTACTGGTCAGTGTGGGTGGGCTTTCTGTAGACAGTGATGGTGAGAAGACTGTCTGAATCCCTTGTAATCGTTGTGTCGAGAAAAGGAATGGTATTATCTTTCTCGATTTCCATGGCATAACGAATAATAGGATGTTGACTGTTTAGAAATTGTAAAAAGCCGTCCAAATGGTGCCGGTATAAGACTTTACAAGTGTCCTCTACATATCGTTTCCAGATCTTAGGTTTGCAAGTAGCATTTCTTATCGCTTGTTCCTCAAATTCTTCCATGAAGATGCTTGCTATAACCGCAGAAACAGGGCTTCCCACAGCTGCTCCGTCTTTTTGTTCATAAATCGACCCGTTGTATTGGAAATATGTCAATCCTAAGACGAAATTCAAGAGGTCGGCAATTTGTGTAGGTGTTAAGTTCGTGCGGTTAGTAAGATCGCTGTCGTTCTCAAGTTTTCGTAATGCGGCTTGAACTGCACCTTCGATCGGTACGTTTGTAAACAAGGATTCTACGTCAAAAGATACCATGACCTATTATCGCGCACTTTTTCATGACTGATGGTTGACACGAAGTGCGTAGGGTCAGTAACTGAGTAGTCTGACTTGTCTGTCAAGGGGGACAGGATATTAGCTAGGTATGCCGATAGATCGTAAGCAAAGGTGTTAATACATGATACAATTTGTCCTAGTGGTGTGTTGGGCTTGTATATCTTAGGTAAGCCGTAGATCCTGGGTGGCTGTTTGTGCCTAGGTTTGATCTTGTTACAGATGGTTTCCGATAGTTGTCCACTCAGTGAGGTTACGGCTTAGCCGGTCTGTTGGGTCTTTGTTAAGGAGTCGGTACGGAGCCGTTTCAATAAAGATTTTTTTAAAAAAAAATTTAAAAAATGTTTTTTAAGCCTGGGAAAACGGCATTACAAGCCAGGAACTATGGACAAGCTTTAAGTTAATGATAATGAGTTTGTTACTTCAGACCATGTAGACAATATTGTGTGAATGTCAATCCTTTTATACGAAGCTCTATACATCCAATGTCACTTCACTTTCGTCAATAGCAACCTCTGAATTCTTGGATCGTGAGAGGAATACTTTTCTTAACGAGGAAGAACGTATATCATGCGAAGGCCTTTTAACAGAGGAAGAATGTCTGGTAGCAACTTAATCAAACTAGTTTCATGAGAAAAAAACTGGTTTACAGGAGAAAACATTCTGCTAATTGGAAATGTCATTCGGTACGCAAAAGGAAAAAACGGGACTACTTTTATTTCTAGATTTTGAAAACGCTTTTTATACAATTGAATGGCCCTTTATCTTCCAAACTCTTGAATATTTCGGCTTTGCCCAAAATTTCGCGAACTGGATAAAATGTTTCTATGGTGACATAGAAAGTTGTGTCATAAACGGCTGGGCAAGCTCTTACTTCAAAATCAATAGAGTTAGGCTGCCCTCTTAACCTCGTTTTTTCCTTTTGACAGTTAAAGTTCTTGCGACAAAAAATAAGAGGAAATAAGAATATTTAAGGTATATCTGTCAAAGGCAAGGAAATAAAAACAGGTCAGTATGCTGATGATACCACGTTAATATTAGATGGATCAAAGAAATCCCTAACAGCTGCTCCCAATTGAAAACTTTAGCAAGGCCTCTGGACTCAAACTTAACAGCAAGAAAACCAAAGCTCTTTGGATTGTCCTCTGCAGCAGACAGGGCATAAATCTCCACCCGGAAAGAAATTTAATGGCAAAAGAATGAAGCTAGAAGCTTGGGCACATGGCTATCGACAGGTTCCAAAGCTATTGTTCTTTTAAACTGCACTGAAACATGAGAAAAAGTCCGAAATATTTTAAATAACTGGAAACATCGCAGACTACCTCTCTTAGAAAAAAATCACGGTCTTAAAAAGTCTTGTTGCCTCACAACTCGTTTACATTATGACACCCCTATGCTTTAGTGAGAAAATCATTCATGAAATAAACACAATCTTCTATTCATTTGTTTGGAATGGAAAAGGTGATAAAATTAAACGAAGTGTAATGATTGATGGCTATGCGGAACGTGGTCTAAAAATGTTTGATATTTAACCTTTCTTTTTGGCAAGGCTCTAAAAGCCACGTGGATCACAAAATACGTAGATGCAGCCAACCAAGGCGAATGGAAACTTTTCTTTGATCGAGAATTAGAGAGGATTGGTAACAGCTTGCCTTTCACGGGGAATCTTAACACAAGACACTTAAAAAATCTTTAAGAGCTCGGTAAAATTAATAAAAGAAATTTTACTATTATGGTCAGAAACGAATTTTGAGGAATGCATAACCTCCAAAAGTCAATTACTAGAGCAAAGTATTTGGCACAACTCACCTATTAAAACTGATGAACAGCCCTTAATATTAAAAGCATGGCATGGCCATAGTATTGGCAAAGTAAAATATTTCAAAAATGATGAGAACAACTTTCTTACTCTACAAGACTTTCAAAGTAAATTTAAAATAGTAGTACAGTCTTTAGTATACATCGTAATAATTTCCACGTTAAAATCTCTGTGGAATGCATGCAGAAGGAATTTCAATACAAACATCAGCAACAAATATGAAAGCTTTCCGACAACGTTAATTAAGTCTCAAAACCTTGCCGACTCGTTTATGAAAAAACTTATTGCAGCGAAGAAACGTGCCTCGACCAAAAGTCAGCAGAAATGGGCAGCTGATTGTAGAGCAGAACAAAACGACATAAACTGGAGTACGGCCCATAAGTTAGCCTATGATTATACAAAAAGCACGAAACTTAGAGAATTTCAGTTCAAACTCTTGCATAGAGGGTTGCAACAAACGATTTTCTAGTTAGAATAGGAGTAGAAGAGAGCCTTAAATGCTCTTTCTGCGATGAGGATCCTGATCGTCTCCATCACCTCTTGGGGAGCTGCTTAAAACGAAATATTTTTGGTACAGACTACTACTAAAACTTAAACACCGTCAAACTGTATCTGATAATTATGTTTTAGAAACAGCTGTAGCGATAGGACTTAAATCAGATTTGGCAAAATCTATATGCCAATTAGACTTTTGTTTCCTCGTAGCCAGACATTAAATCTGGCTCTGCAAAACAAAAGAATCCGTTCCTGAGATGAACGGCTTTCTCGATTTCTTTAAATCAAAGTGCGCTTTACAAAAATCAAGTGAAACCGAAAACGTAAAAACAAAATACTGGACCTTTCTAGATATTCTACTTCCAAACACAACCCGATAATTGCAGATCGAATTTATCTTTCTTTGGAGCGTTGCCCCTTCTCCACTGACACATGCTTCTTTGCTCAGTTTTGGTTCACTGTTCTGCCTCTGTGCACTTAATGCTGATTACTGCCGGTGCATAAACATGCTCTATACTTATTTAGTTATCTATTTACAGTTATTTATTCATCGGTTTGTTTTTCTGGCCTCCTCCTCCACCTGCATGGTGTTCCCCTGGTTCATGTGCGTGGTTCACAAGTTTACATGGGTACTGCTTAATCTTCCCCTGCTCCGCAGTTGAGGAAGCTGACTTTTTAAGCAGCAAATCTCGGCTGAAAGTTGTTTCTGTCTCTGTTTTATTTTTTTAGAAGGCACGGTAACGAATCCTGCAATCTGATTGGTTCTTTACGCGGTCCGTATTTTCTTATCTCTGCCCACGGGTAACGGTAACGCTTTCGTGAGTCGCCGGGTACATCCCAACTTTCGCTGCCATTTTAAACTCGTGAATTGAATAATTTACAATCCTTGAACTTGAAAACAATCCGAAGATTCCTTAAAAATATCACCTACTCCGAAGCGCTCGGAGTTTAAAGGTGTTCAGAAGCTTTTTCTGTTATGGCGTGTGGACAAAATCGATCATTACATCAGTTTCGTATGATGTGTTTTTCCTGTGTGAAGCAACAAAAGGTGCCGGCGACTGACGAAATTACAGGTTAACACGAAAATCAAACGACACTTAAATAATTTTGGCTACCGATTTTCAGTGAATTTTTGAAGAGCAATTTTCTTTTAAGTTTCAAGACAATTTGAAGATTCAAAATAAATATTACGTAATAAAATGCGAAAGAAATGAAATTCTATCTTGTTCTTGATTATACGTTGCCTAGCACGTGACCAAAATCTACCCAGGCGGAAATCCAAAACGACGGTGGCAGTCTGGGCTTAGTTACATCACCCAAAAGTCGTTCCCGTTTGTCTCATTTGATGAAGAGGGAAACATTAATGTTTTCATTAAGACAGTATTTCCTTGATTTTTCAATATTTACATAACAGACAGTAAATTTCACTTTTCACCCACATTTACTTTCAACCTTTTCAGTTGAACCAGAAACAAAAACGATATTGTTTAAAACACATGACATCATCCACCCTTGTCAAATGTAATTGCATTTCAATTGTAATGCCTTCTTATCCCTACGTTATTTTGTTACTTTTGTATAAGCATTAGTGTCATTAGGTTGATTGACAAGCGGCCTAAAAACCGTTTGCAATTAATTTTAATCGTTCACAAAAAGGATCTAGAAAGTTAAGACGTGAGGTTTTTTATTACAGTTGAACAAATCGATGGAACTTTCATTCATTTAATCTCTGAATTTTCTCAAACAATTTGTTCGTGGTGAAAGGGCGAGCGAAGTTTTAATTTCAGTTCTAAAAAAAATATACGCTCTCGATGAGTCTTTCCAAGTCCGTTCAATTTGGACATTTGTACTGTATATTGCACAACAGAAACTGAAGGAATTCAATGAGAAGAGGCCGCATTAAATCCCCTTGTGTCCCGTTGGAGTGTATCATTCGAATCTAGTTTTTACAAAATTAATTACTGTCCAAAAGCTCAGGTGGATAACAATCACACAAAGGATCATAACAGGTGACGGTTACAGTTTAACACTAATTACAGATATGATCTAATAACAACAGTTTACGGCTGACTGTATTGAAACCGGTATCATTTACGCATCCTGAACTTGTCCAAATCTCTCAGTTTCTGCGTTGAATTTTATATATTTTTTGCGCTAGCATTTAAAATTGATAACTATAAATCCTATCGTTACAAAAGACCAGATTCACTGGGACCTCCCAGCCAGTAAATAACATATATGTATCACATGAACTTGTTTCTTTTTATTTTTGTTTGGACAATTCATTGCATTTGTCTTGCCGTTGCGGTTTGGAGGCTCCTTCCTGGAATGTTGCCTTCGAAGCTTATTAGCTTATTAGCATGGCGGCCGGATGCAAACTCAGGCTCTCTGCGAACATTTGTATATTTCTCTGCATTTATGTGTCTTTTGTAAACTACAAGTCCTTATATCTGCAGAAGAGCACTTTTCTAAACGACAGTGATGTGTATTTTGTCTCAAAAGTGAGCTGCAGAACTGAAATTGCGGGTAATTTACGTCAACAGAGGAATCCGTCCGGAGATAAAGAGTTTAGTAATTCGCTCAAAGCTGTTATGCTTTGTAAGCTCATTTATCGAGCCTGTTTCGCCCTAGCTCTAATTGCTCTGGCTGGCGATATCGAGTCCAACCCCGGCTACCAGACGCTAGACGACATGAGGAACACTCGTGGACTAAAATTGCTCACTTAAACATACGAAGTCTCGTACACAAGACCGACTCTTTGCGCCTTGAGGGAATCGACAGTAAAACAGAGGACATTTTAACTCTATCCGAGACATGGTTGGATGGGAATATTTGCGACACAGAAATTAATCTTCCTGGATTCGTGTGCGTTCGTCAGGATTGTACTGGCATTAAAGAGGGATATGGTGGTGTAGCTATCTATGTGAGAGAGGGTTTGGCTTTTCGCCTGCGGAATGATATTAATACTGGCGGTCAGGAGTGTCTATGGATTGAGTTGATTAGAAACAAATGCAAGCCAACACTCGTCTGCTGCGCTTATAGAGCACCGGATTCTGACTTTCAGTTCTTTCTTTCTTCGCTACATGAGAGTATGTCATCTGTGGATCTGGAAAAATCGGATGTGGTAATTCTAGGCGATTTAAACGCGGACATGATGGCGAGTTCTAAATTGCCCAAAAGAGATAAACAAGAACTTCTTAACTTTTCGCGGGCCTACAACTCCACTCAGTTAATAAAAGAACCGACGCGCATAACTGACACCTCGCGGACAATGATCGCCTTGGTTTTTGCTAATAATGAACACCGCATTGTCAAATCTGGTGTTGTTCCGGTACCGCTTAGCGACCATTTTCTGGTATTTTGCATAATTAAAGCTGGTAGTACAACAAAGACTAAACCGAGAATACTCGAGTATCGCTCCCATAAGAATTTTAATCCGACTTTATTTAATGATGATCTTAGGAATATTCCCTGGCATATTGTTGAAAACGAGGACAACGTCGACGATGCCTTGTTTACGTGGAATAAAATGTTTTCGGAGGCTGCTGATCAACACGCACCCGTAAAAAGAAGGCGTGTCAAGGGAACACCTCTTCCACGGATGAACAGTCAAATAAGTGATACTATGAAAGAACGTGACTGGGCGCATAGAAAAGCGCGAAAATCGAAGTCGGCGCGTCATTGGTCTATGTATGCAAAGCTTAGGAACAAAGTTAATGGCTTAGTACGAACTGCCAAGTCTAAATATTACTGTGACATGATCGAGGAAGCCAAGGGTGACTCAGAAAAGGTGTGGAAAGCAGTGAACGAAGCATTCAATCGGAACTCATCTTCAGAGAGTATTCAGTGTATTATCTCTGATGGTGTTCAGCATATAACATCCCAATCCATTGCTTCTTCAATGAATAGCTTCTTTGCTTCCATTGGCCGAATTCTAGCAAGTAGAATACAGACTTCCGTCTTGAATTTAAATTCCATTTCAAAACACCCGCTTTTCCAGTTCGAGTTGACTGAATTGGATCAATCTTTTGTGCTTGAGCAGCTTTTGTCATTGAAAGCAAACAAAGCGATTGGTCTTGACAAAATTAGCGCAAGACTTCTTAAAATCTCAGCTCACACAATTGCACCATCTGTTGTTAAACTTTTGAATCTCTCAATTCGCACTAGTCAATTTCCCAAATTGTGGAAATGCGCGAAAATCACGGCATTGTTTAAATCAGGTGACAGGACTAACGCTTCCAACTCATCTCAATCCTCCCCACGCTAAGCAAGATTTTGGATAGAGCGGTACACTTGCAGTTGTATCAGTACTTGATTACCAATAATTTATTGTCCAACAAGCAGTTTGGTTTCCGGAAGGGTTTCTCAACTACAACAGCTTTGACCTCATTTGCTGATGAAGTGCTCTTAAACATGGAACAAGGAAAGCTTTGCGGGGCCGTGTTCATCGATCTAACCAAGGCATTTGACACGGTAGACCATCAAATAATGTTATGCAAGCTATCCGAGATCGGCCTTTCTGAAACAGCTCTTCATTGGTTCCTTTCTTACTTAACTGGTCGACAACAGTGCACCTCATGTGGAAATGAGTTATCTGAGGAACTTCCAGTCACGCATGGGATGCCACAGGGTAGCATGTTAGGGCCTCTGTTGTTTGTAATTTACATAAATAACTTGCCAAATGTGCTTAACTCCTGCTACGCGTCACTTTATGCACACGACACTGTGATTTATTGCTATGGTACATCCTCAAAGGAGTTGAGTGATAAGTTAAATAACGATCTACTGGGTGTGGCGAAATGGCTTCATGATCACAAACTGACTTTAAATTTGGACAAAACTAAATGCATGCTTATCGGTAGTAATAGGAAACGCGAAAGCAAAGTAGATTTGACTGTCTCAATTTTAGATCATAGTATAAGTAATGTTCGCAGCTTTAAATACCTCGGTATACATATATCTTCGGATTTCACATGGACTGATCATATTGAGAAACCTAACTGGGAAAATCAATCAGAGGCTTGGGCTTCTCAAGCGTATAAAGCATTTATTGCCTTTCAGGGCGCGTCTACTTTTCTATAAAAGTCTTGTTATGCCCCTTTTTGAATATGCTGATCTTGTATGGGGCGATAAACATAATATTACCCTTATGTCTAGCTTGCAAGTTTTGCAAAATGAGGCCGCTAAAGTTATTTTAAATAGACCATTGTACTCATCCTCCAATGAGGCATTAGCCGTTCTCAAGTGGCTGCCTCTAGAGAAAAGGCGATTTCAAAGAAGGTGTGTACACGTATACAAATGCATCAATGGCTTAATTAATCACGATATAGACTTAATTAGACAAGACGTACTTCATAGGCATAATACACGTAACAAAGGCAATTTTAGATTACCACGTGTCAAAAGAAATTGGGGGAAGCAAAGAACACATTATCATGCCGTTTCCGATTTTAACTCCCTCAATCAGACGATCAAAGACTCAAGGAATGTAAATAGTTTTAAACGTAATGTTTTTAAGTTTTTAATATAGCTACTTACGTTTAATTTTTACTTATACTTATTTTTAATTTTTGTGCATTTTTTGTATCTTTTTAATCCCTTTGCAATTTTATAGCTTTGTTGTTTTTACTATATATATCTAGTTTTATGAAAAAGTTTCCTCAATAAAGATGATTATGGAAGCTTGCACCTCTTTAGGACTCACACTGACAATTGCATCCTCCTTCAGTCCCTTTTTCTACTCAACATGATTGTAAACAAAAAATAGACAAAGACAAAAAATTTTTAAAAAATAATCCGCTGGTACCTGAACTAGTAATAATTAAAAAGGAAACAAAACAATTAATACAACATCAAAAGTTCTTCAATTCGATTGATGATTACTGTTAAGTTTCTCGCCAATGAAAAAGCAAAACTGAGATAACCAAGAGCAAAGTTGAATATTAATGTATTGAGGCTGTATTGTACTGGGAAACCTGTCACTTCTTATGAGGCTATAGGGCTGTAAAGTTCGATGTTCATTTAACTCTTCAGAATACTTCAATCAAAATGAAAACGATATTTATCTTTAGTACTAACAAGATGACGCCAGCGTGTGAGTCCTAACCTTGCTCTTCCTTCTTTTTCCATTCCTTGTATTTTACTTCGAGTGGTTCCTTCACCTGTCTGTAGACTTCAAACGGCTTCACATGGCTAGATGATGCAATGGTACGAATTTCTACGTCATCAAACTCATTGGCTTTCACTTTGAAATAAGTATCCAATGCCTTCTGTCCAGTGCAGTCTGTGACGTGTTTCGAGCGCCAGGTTTTGGAGTAATAAACCTTTTTCTTACAGAATCGCCAGTCTCTCGCTACCTCTATTTCTGCAACAAACAATTTAGAGCGGTTTCCTTGAATCGTAACAGGAACGTAGTGAACAGCGATACAGTTTTGTTCTCCGCCTTTCTGGAGCGGTCCTGCATCGCTTAACATGTGGTCATCCAGCCCGGCTTGTAACGCTTTGTTGATATCATCTTTCATGTCGGCAATATGAATTCCCACAATTTCGCCATGTTTGTACCCTGATTCTTTCTTTACATCGTCTGCAACACCAAGGTGTAGAGTGCCTTTCTGGCCGCCATTCAAGACAGCACATGTAAATTTTATCGCCTTATCCGTTATTATCCAAGGAAGACCATTAATATGGGAATTGGCAAGTGACTTGAATTCTCGAACTTTATTTTCTTCATAACGGAAGACGGATCCCTTTTCGTAGAAGTACCCCTTTTCTGTCTCTCCGAAAGGCCTTGGTTTACCTACCAAAACCAGGAAAATCAAAATAAATTAGTTCCTTCAAAAGTTTGTGTTTACAAGGGGCTTCCTTATAAAATATCTTTCCCCTTGCAAGTCACAGAGTCATAACTCCGGACGACTCCCAGACTTCCTTTCACGAATCCACGTAATTATGTTGCTTGTTAGGTAATAACTACGGATCAACAACATCGCTTACAAATGTTACTTACAGAAAACAATTTCCCTAGAGTCGTTTTCCTGCCCTCCTCCTCCGCTTGCGTGGTGTTCCCATGCTTTATGAGCGTGGTTCACAAGGTTACATGGGCACTGCTTAATCTTTTGCTGCTTCGCAGTTGAGGAAGCTGACTTTTTAAGCAGCAAGTCGTGGCCGGAAGTTGTTTGTATGCCTCGTTGTTGCGGTTTGGAGGCTCCTTTCTGCAATGTTGCCTTCGAATCTTGCACCTCTTTGGGACTCTCACTAACATTCGCATCTTCCTTCACTCCCTTCTCCGTCTTTGTGACGTCAACAAATGAAAGGTTTCTTCCACATTCTTCTGTAGTATGCCCGGAATATATGTTCTCTTCCTCGAGGTCACCCTTCGAAGATTTACGCTGGAGATCTTGAGGTGCAGATGTTGGCTGGCCTACGTGATTGTAAGATGTTAAGGGCTGATTTAGTATTACGACTTATGAGTTTTTCAAGTCGCTCGCATATGAAAAAAATTTGCCCTTTCAAAAAAGCTCGATTACCTTGGTCTCTCCTTTGTCATTGCCCTAGAGCTCACCATGAAACTTGAGTGTAACTGACTACAAATCATGGTCTACTTATCGAACAATGGTTAAAATTAGAGCAAATGATATTCTGCTTATGCGCAGCTGTGTCCTTGCTATTTCCTCTAAACAGCCAGAGTGGATAATAACGGAAAAAATATATATAAAATCGGCTATTGCAAAATATCTTGATTATCTTTTGGAAACAAATGGCCATATTTTACTTAGTATCGTCCGATAATTGATAAGAATTCAAACACCATAACATGTGCAAATATTTGGAATCTTCTTGTTTGACAGGATGGCGCTGACCAGCAACAACACAAAATTTTCAAACATTTAATGATTTTGTAACGGCAATTAAAAAAATCTTTTCCACAATGCAGATGACCTCTTTCAGGATACTTTAGTGTCCTGAACACACATTAAAACTTCAAAATGACAAAATGATTACCATTAAAGAGAGGTACGCTTTATAAAGATGTTCAACTCTGTCATTATTACTAAGGCGATAGGCTACTGTGGTAAATATTTTACTTTAATTTATTCCAGCAATCCGTATATGGAAATGATCACGTGATTTATCATTTTGCGTCATTTATGTAACCCGATTCACGGGAAAAATAATTGTGTAAGTCGTGCAAACATCAATGTGGACGAATAAACATGTGTTGTGTTCACTATAGCTACAAAGAATTCCTACAAGTCTGTCAATCGAAAAATTTACTTTTTTAGCCTATATCTAAATATAATTTTCATGACATTAATTAGATATGGCTCAATGACGACCACATTTTCATGTCCTTGAGGTAACCACAGCAACGGGTATGTATAATCAAAAGCCCAAATACCTTTTGAAAGACGTTTTTCTTCTTTTATAACGCCACCACTGGTGAAAGCTTGATCCTTTTCTTTCTTCTCGAGAGCTTTTACATCCTTCTTTCCCCCTCCGCTTTGTTCACCCGATCCTTGGCCAGAAGATGTCCATTCTTCCTCTCGAGGGGTACTACCTTCCCCTCTCTCGTTTTGACATGCTTCTTTGTAATTGAGGCCTTCTTCACTCAGCTTTTCTTTACTGCTGGTTCCTGTAGGATCAAAATTGAGGTATCCGGTTTTTACCGTCGACAACGGAAGAAACAAGCCCAAGGACTAATAAATAAATGAATAGGTAGGGAAAATGAGAGAGCAGAGTGGAACTGTTTATCAGTAAAACATTCTGGAATTGCGCAAAAGAGTTCATCAAACCTCCTATCGTAATATCCTCCGCCTTTTGCTCTCCTTTCAGAATTACTGCTGTGCTTTCGACTTGTTTGTCTTCCTTTGACTTCCTTGGCCTCCTTGGCTGTAAAACTCCAGGACTACTGGCTGATAGTTCTTTACTGTCCACGAGTGACGTAAACTCAAGAGAGGCTTGTTTACGGTTGGTACCCGTGTTATCAAAGCAAGCGTAAGCCTCTTCATTCGTACAGTTGGCTCCCTTGCTTTCTTCCAGAGCATTTTCTCGTTCATCCACCTTGTGGCTGTCAACCATCGCTTCAGATTGAGGCTTTTCTCCGTTGTCAAATTGAATTGGTATGCGAAAGCTTTCCGTTCTGCCGGTCTTTCTTTCTTGGACAGCCGCGCCTACTGTTGTGGGCGAAATTAGAATTTTTGTTAACTCTTAGTAATAAAAGAAGATTATCTTTTGTCACGCGGGTAGGACTAAGAAAGAGGCTAAGTGCCCCGCGGTGAATCAAGCACCACAACGTCAGAGTTACAACTCAGAGGCTTTAACACCGTGCTGCAAAGAACTCGATGGTGAGCTAGGCTGCTATTTGGTTCACATCTGACCCTTACAGCGTCCTAATACGTTGCTGGCAGAGCATCAAATCGTGAAGTCAGCCGATCTAGGACTCGATTCCTTGTCTGGGACGCATATTTTATTTCTTAGTGCTTTACTTGTAACAAAACAAACAGTCTTTCCTACTTCAACGACAAAGCTCAAAATTTACCATTTTTCTTCTTCCATTCTTCACTCTCACGCCGCTTTTGACATTCCTGATGCTAGTGGTATGCAGGACATTCGTCAAATATCAACTTGGGTAATGGATTAGCATGCGCCAAACGTGATAATAGGTGGAAAGATAGTGGGGAAAATAGTGAAGGAGGGAAGAAGACAAACAGAGAACAAAATATGATAAAGAAATGTCCAACCCTTGGTTTATGCGCACGCTCAGACGTGTCTGGTGAAATTAGGCTCACGTTAAATTGAACCAACCAGTTATGTTGTAAACTGTATTGCAATTCACTTAATTGAACTCCTAAAATGGGGGATACGATTACAACATCCTTTTAGAAAACTGTATATATCAAGGTATTGACAGGGTCAGCTGTGTCTCAATTAATCAAAATTTGTGTGGGATTGATTCTCGTGGGTGTTTTATTTGACATCTCAAGTTCTCTCACTTACCGCCAGCAAGAATGCAAGTTAGCCAATTTTGTACTGTCCAATGTGGCCATTATGGATGAAAAAAGGTTCCATCTTACCTTTAGTCTCATGATATTTTTGAAACCACAGGCGACTGAATTCCAACATTTGACCAAACGGTAAATGTAGCTCCTTAGAGAGTAAGATTATAGCTTGATTAGTTTCAACTGTAGCATTTTGTGATTTCTAGTCAAACCATTTTATCGAATTCCGCGTACAATTTCGAGGTAAAAAGGACCAAAACTATCGACAGAACCGCAAACTTAACTCCAACATTTAAACCAATTCATTTCCACCTGCTTTTTCCCTCACAAAACTAGATCACTTGTCGTGACCAAAATCAGATTTAATGCATCATGCACTCAAACGTCTTAGAAAAACCACTATCTTTCAGACTATTTGGTGCGTTATACATCAATTGAACGAAATTTGTGTGCATCATTTCAGTTGAATAAGGCTTCATTATCAAAACCGTATTTGTTTTGTAGCTGATGAGTAGTGCTCCCTAAATGATCTCGATAGAACCTAGTTTAAAGACCGCTGATGATTCTGTAACAAAATCTGGACGGGCACGGATTTTCGCTTGACTCTCATCAAACATCTCATTCATGACAAAATAAAAGTTAGATTATAGCTAACTGAACATAGAAATATGAGCAGGTTACAAAAATTAAAGGAGTTCCTGTCCTAGGTACAAAGGTATTACAAGCAAACTGCACATACTCTATTAATACATAAAAAATTGTAGTCAGAGCTAAACATGTCCCAGTTGAAAGTCTTTTGGTCGAGGGTCAAAATTGTAATCAAACTTAAAACTAAAATCTTTCCTGGAATTAGTTGTTATCTGTTTGTACACGAGTCGTTGGTGCCTGTTTTCGATCCATGTGCATCGTGGCTGTGTCTGTAACAGTGGCTTGTGTACTGCGTAATCTACAACTTTTTTCCAATCTCACGTAACCTCGGTCACACTGGGCGCTAAATCTTTTTTTAATTGCCAATTTTTTTATCGGATTTGAGGTGTAATTTTTGGTATGTGATACCGGATAAACTCGAATACCTGCAGAAGAAACGTGGACGCTAAAGATGCTGTTCCGCAATTTTATTTACCTCTTTACAAAGGCAAACCGAACTATTTCCCTCCCACGTACTTTTCGAAGAGGCCATTTAAAGCTGTCACATGCTCCAAAGCCAAAAGGATGTTACATCATACAATACTTTTCTAAACGGTTTGCACAATGTTTTTAGACTCTCGACCCTACCTACAACATTCGACCATCAATCATCAACCAATACATGGTTCATACAGGTTGATGTCTTTTTATTCAAGGACTTTTCCAGGACTTTTCAAAGACTTTAAAACAATATTCAAGGAGTCCGTTTCCACAGGCATAATATCACATTTTCAACAGTTCCTCCAAAAAAGCAATTCCTGTAAGTGCAAATAATGTCACACAACCAAAGGATAGGAATCCAGGGAATCTGAAGACAGCTCTGCTTATGTTGTTCGAACGTTTTACGTTATTGCGAATGCGCATCACTACCGATAATGTCTTCCAGCAATGTCTTGAAGAGATGGAGGACCCGCAAAGTTTGGAATTTCAAACAAGAATGGACATAGACTCAGAAAACTGGATGAATGCATATCAATTATGCACCATTTAACAATGAGAAAGGGCCTTTAAGGCGTGTAACACTATTCAAGGAGACTACTGAAAGCGAAAGTGAAGGAATTCTGTACAAAAATGAATTAAGTTCCTTGCTGCAAAAGCTGAAGGAATGATTCTATACTATGGAATCATTCCTTCAGCTTTTCCAGCAAGGAACTTAATTTTTTTTCTAAGGAAACCAGATCATAAAGTTCGTCCTTTGCAGATCGCCTCAAGGCATTCACCTGAGAGACAAAGGTTAACTTAGCAGTAGTCTCTGCTTTGGTGCAAAGTACATCGGCTGTGTCATTGAGTGACTTAATCTCAGCATCAATTCTCTTCTTCTTCTTTTTGACTTCATCAATCTCTTCCAGCACACACTTTCTTTTTGACCGTTCCGGTTCAGTTTTTTCTTCTGCCTTTCTTGATCAAGGTATTTCTCGTACGGTTGTCTGAACATCTTGACTGACAGCAGCACGGGCTTGCTCTATTCAACCTCCAATACTCCTCCCACACTGTTCACATGGTCACAAACAATCCTTTGAGCTACTGGAGTATGTTCCTTCAAATTCTCAACTTCTAACTTTTTGTTGACACTAAAACCTCTCTCAACTGCTGCCTGTTCATGTGACAAAATTAGAATAACTTTTACAACACTGAAAAGACTCTTGTAGCTCTCGTTTGCCATACATTCACAGAAGAGAGTACCTACTCTGTCTTCCGCTGATTGGAAGTTAGCAAATCTTTCTGACCCAAAAACTGGAATGCTGTCCAAGAACATAGCAAACTGTTGCAGGAGAGTGTCATATTCTTCCTCTGTAACTCTTTCAGCATTAACTAGAAATCTCAGGACTTTCTTGAATTTTGCTGAACAAGCTTCCTTGTTTAAGGCTGTCTTGACTGGATTTAGACATGACAAATGCCGAACAAGGAAATAAGACGCAAGACACTTTTCTAGCATCTTCTCCAAGAGTTGAATGAGACAAGTTTTGTTTTCCATCCTAAACTCCATAACCTGCCTCTCACTTAGTTTGCAATTAACAGTGCCTTTCAACTTTACACTAGCAAATCCAACATCAACTCTCTTGTTATTCACGTGAATCTTCTGGTCAGCAACTTTGATCTTCACTAGTTGTTCATTACTAGCATCTTGAAGTATATCACTTCTAATAAATCTCTTCATCAGGGACCTGATGATCTTACAAAAATCATTACCGAGAAATGGTAGCATAGGTTTGCTTGATTGATACTTTGCAAGAAATGACTGCAGTTGATTTGCAATGCACTTAAAGAAGTGTAACTTGGCTACTTGGCTGCTTTTATCCAAGTTTACTACTCCTAAATTTAGAGTTCGCCGGCCGGTGGTGTTGTGGGGCGTCCATGGTCTAACCTTGCTTGCAGTACCGGAGAAATATATCACGCTAGATATCACTATAGATATGGACGTAGAGTCACAACCGGGTCCAGAGATAGACAGGAGTTTCGGAGGAGTTAATAAGAACTACCCGATGTTAATGCGAACTAAGCCAGCGTCTTTGAAATGCTCTGAACTCTTGTCTCTCCGAAACAAAGCTTTCAAGCCATCTCCGGCCGTTCTATCTCAGTTCAAGTCACTCGGCATTCTGAAATACCGTGGGCAACATAGTGCTCGAATCTCACGATCCATCTCAACCAAGAAAATCCCGGTGATGCAAGGCCGCCGTTTCATCAAGGCTGAAGGTCGGAAAGTGGATCGGAGTAACTTAATTAACATTCCGCGTGTCAACACAACCGACAAAACATCCACCTCTAAATCAAAGGGTTTCGCTGTCCCAAAATGTTTGTTTACGAACATTTGTGGTTTGTCGAAAACAAAAAGTCGTGTACGAGCACCTGTGGCGCTTGAGGCTGACCTGAGATCTCAGGATATTGATGTGTGTATTGTCAGTGAAACTCATCTTTCCACTAATATGCCGGACGCCGTGGTGAATATCCCAAATTACAATGTGTTCAGGCGGGACAGAGGTTGGGCAGACTTGGACAAAAGAAAAAAAGGGGGTGTTGCGGTCTATGTGAGAGACAGTCTTAAAGTCTTGGATGTCTATCGGTCCAATTTATATGAATTTATTGCTTTAACAGTGCAGTTGCCGTCCGATCACATTATGCTAATTTGCGGCCTGTATAATCCTCCCAAGCATAGCTACCGGGATCTCGACTTAATTAATTATATAATATCTTTTGTGGACCTTGTGTTGAACAAACACCCAGAAGCGGCTATTGTCTGTGGTGGCGATGTAAATCGTTTGGACATGCAAGAATTTAAGGCTTTGTCTGGCTGGGATTTCGTGGTTGATTTTCCCACGCGGGGTAACGCGTGCTTGGATAACTGTATGACCAACCGAGCGGATCTGTTCGGTCAAGCATATTCCATACATATGCTTATTAAGACAGACCATGAAGGCTTTGTTTTACCGGCGGGATTAAAGCTTAAACCTATGCGCCGCAAAGTTCTTGTGCGGGACTGTAGGGAACATCGGAAACAGTCATTTTATATGGCACTCACTGCGCTGGACTGGAGTGACGTCCTCAATGAGGTGGACATAAACAAGGCGGTCGAGGTGCTTGAGGTAAAGATTCGTGCAGTGATGAATAAGTTTATGCCGCAAAAATCTGTACGCATGTCATCGCGTGACCCAGTTTGGATGTCCCCATTAGTCAAGTGTATGCTGAGGACTAAGTCCCATATATCTTTAAACAATAAGGAACGCCTGTCTTTATTTAATAAGCGCATTTCTGAGCTGATAACCGAGAACAGAAGAAAACTGGCTGCCATTGGTAGCGTGGTGGAAGGGCGTGGACGCCCTATCGCAGCGTCGCAGGTCATCGTTGATAAATTTGGACAAGAACTCTCTAGTTCGTCTGAACGACTACTTCGCCAACCTGTGCTATGATGACACTTACGTTAGACCTAGTGATATGGATATCCCGGACAGTGTAAAGCCCCCGATAATATCTGAGCGGTGTGTCTGGAATACCTTAGTTCATGTAAAGAAAACCGCAACGGGACCAGACGACCTCCCGTACTGGATCTGGAAAGACTGTGCTGAGCTACTCACACCAATCGTCACTCACGTTTGGAATCTGTCGCTGTCTACTCATACATGGCCAGACTCCTGGAAAAGGGCAAATGTTAATCCTCTCCCCAAAGTGAACATGCCTATAGAGGACTCAGACTACCGTGGTATTAATGTTACTCCCGTTATTGCCCGGTTGTTTGAGAAGGTCGTGTATCGTACACAAGCACAGTCAGTCATTGAGAGCAACCTGAGCCACACCCAATTTGCATATAGACAGGCGGGTAGTTGCACAAATGCCTTGCTCGCTATCCAGCACCAGACATACAAGTATTTAGATAGTAGTGACTATAGCGCAGTGCGAATTTTTACCATGGACTTCAGTAAGGCTTTCGATTTTGTGAACCATGCTATTTTGTCTGCCAAACTGAAACAGCTACCTCTAAATCCGTACATTATCAATTGGTATCATAGTTTCCTCTACGCAAGACAACAACGTGTTGTTAGTTATAATTTTTTAGGACAGTGGAAACTTGTCAATAGAGGAACCACACAAGGTAGTGTAAGCGGACCGTATCTTTTTAATATATTTTTGAACGATTTGGAGATTTTTTTTAATGGTTGCCCTGTGCTTTTTAAATATGCCGATGATTCCACTATTCTTTCGCCTATCACTAGGAATAGTGACCCGTCTGCCGACTTAGTAGGACAGTTCTTAACATGGTGTAAAGA
>NC_142672.1:15888041-15913041 GCF_964200805.1 Pocillopora damicornis
AACTGGGACACTTCTAGCTCTACTTCAACGCTTGTTTATTATTGGCTAAAAAATACTCCCCTGTCTCACCATCTATTAATATATAGATTTAGGCAAGCCTAAAAGCGGACCTCGCATTTTTTTTCCCGCACGTCTCTTCAACAAAACTAAAGCCCCCACTATGGATAAAGTGCGTAGTAATATTAATGGATTTTCATTCGCAACTTCTCCGTGTCCGTGTAGAGGACTGATTATAAGATAGTGCCCGTAGTACACTTGGTCGCGCATGCTAAAATTAGCACCTTGTACGGTCGGTCCTACGGTTCTACGGTCGTACATCCAAATTTTTTCGGCTTGATGGGTTACTACTACTTTGTATAATTATGGGGCTACGCTCTGCGAGCTCCGCTATTACGTTCTGTTTTCAGTCTTCCTTTCTCATATTTGTATTAGTCGCTTATTCATTACTCAACTCAACCTTTGCAATGAATTAGCTGTTTATAGAATATCAGAAAAAAAAATCCATTTCATTCCAGATTTCGCTCATCGAATCATTTGCGCTACCGTACAAATGCTTTTCGAACGACTTGACCTCTTTGAGGCTTTTTTTAGAACCCTGTCATGGTTTTTAAGTTTGAGCCGACGAGAGTCTCAGGAATACCAATCAGAATGATAGTTGTGATCACGAGTGCTAAAAATGCCGTTGTATTTTACCTCTTTAAGGATTTCTTTTAACTCTCCCTCTGATTTGATAAATGCTAAAGTTTTATCCTTAAAAAAGAAGGAAAAAAGAAAACATAAATTCAAAGCTTGTCAGCTGCGGAAGAAAAGACACGGCACCATAGTCAAACCAAAACAATCAGCATGCAGTAATCATCTTATCTCTACGAGTTTTGTCAGCACCAATTATTCGCCCAACTACTCATCGAAGATCCAAAAATTGTCCGGTAAAAATAAACCATGACCTAATTGCCAAGTATTCTCATATCTGCGACCTTACCCGAAGGTGTTTCCCTTTGAAAACAGGTCTTAAATGGCCAAGGTTGAGTTCGTCAAAGGTTGCGAATACTTTCTGATATTCAGGATCGTCTGCAAAAAAAAAAAATGGTATTACAAAATCGTTGAGCTTTATTCATAGAAGTGGCTCGCACAGGTGCGACATGGGACTCGCAATAAATGCGTAAGAAACATACTCATGAGAGAAAAATAGCGAGCTCAAATTTACCATCCAAATAGTGAGCTCCTTCACTTGTTTGAAGATACAGGACTGGGTTGCTCCAGCGCTTATTTTGTTCGTAGAAGTTATCACTCTAAGTGAACAACGTTTTCGAGTTTTGTCAAAGAAACAAAAAAAGGTCCAAAGTATCAAAATAAAATAATAGTACAACAACGAGGAAGCAAGGGGGGGGGGGGGTGGTGTGTTTAGGAGAAGAGAAACTAGCTTAAATTTTTTCATGTGATTCTGATTCTCACTGGGATTTCGCATTTAGGGTGGACAAAGCTGTCACAGGCTACGGCTCCTGAATTATAAACTCATAAAAAGTATAAGCCATTGAGATAATGTGGTGGGCCAGAAGAAAAGAAACTGGCTAAGTGGTCTTACTTTTCATAACGTGCATCAACCATACAGCATATTGCGGTAAATATTTGATGAAACAGTTTTGCTAGATGACAACTATAACTGTAGGTTGGCAGGTAACAACTAAAAGATTCGAAATAAAAAAAGGTATGGAGTATCTTACGAAGATGCTGATCAATGGTAGGTTATAGAAATTGCGAGTTGACCGCCTCAAAAACGCCTTGGAGAGAGAAAAGGAAGAGGATACACCGTTTCTTTACTGCTAGTTCCTGTAGGATCAAAATGGAGGCATCCGTTTTTACTGTCGACAATGGAAGAAACAAGCCCAAGGACTTTTTAGCCAATATCTAAATAGAATTTTCATGATATTAATTGGATAACGCTCATTGAAGACCACATTTTCATGGCCTTGAGGTAACCACAACAATGGGTATGTTTAATCAGAAGCCCATTACTTTTTTAAAGGCGTTTTTCTATTTTTAAAGCAAATACATTGCTGGCAGAGTATCAAATCGTGAAGTCAGCCGATCTAGGAATCGATTCCTTGTCTGGGACTCAGATTTAATTTCTTTGTACTACAATCGAGACAAAACAAACAGTCTTCCCTAATCCAACGACCAAGCTCAAAATTTACCATTTTTCTTATTCCATTCTTCACTCTCACACCGCTTTTGACATTCCTGATCCTAGTGGTATGTAGGACATTCGTCAAATATCAACTTGGGTAATGGATTAGCATGCGCCAAACGTGATAATGGGTGGAAAGATAGTGGGGAAAATAGTGAAGGAGGGAAGAAAACAAACAGAGAACAAAATATGATAAAAAAATGTCCAACCCTTGGTTTATGCGCACGCTCAGGCATGTCTGATGAAATTTAGCTCACGTTAAATTGAACCAACCCGTCATGTTGCAAACTGTGTTGCAATTCACTTAATTGAACTCCTAAAACAGGAGATACGATTACAAAATCTCATTTAGAAAAATGTATATATCAAGGCATTGACAGAGTCAGCGGTGTCTCAATTTATCAAAATGTGTGTGGAAATTATTTTCGTGGGTATTTTATTTGACATCTCAAGTTCTCTCACTTACCCCCAGCGAGAATGCAAATTAGCCAATTTTGTACTGTCCAATGTGGCCATTATGGATGAAAAAAGGTTCCATCTTACCTTTAGTCCCATAATATTTTTGAAACCACAGGCGACTGAATTCCAACATTTGACCAAACGGTAATCGTAGCTCCTTAGAGAGAAAGAATACAGCTTGTTCGGTTTTAACTGTGGCGCATTGTGGTTTCGAGTTAAACCATTTATTGAATTCCGCGTACAATTTTGAGGTAAAAAGGACCAAAACTATTGATAGAATCTCAAACCTAACTCCAATATTTAAACCGAATCATTTCCACCTGCTTTTTCCACACTGGGCGGTAAGTTTGACTTCTTTGAGGCTGTTTTTACTCAAAACCCTCTCATGGTTTTTAAGTTTGAGCCAACGAGAGTCTCAGGAATACCGATCAGAATGATAGTTGTGATCGCGATTGCTAAAAATGCCGTTGTATTTTACCTCTTTAAGGATTTCTTTTAACTCTCCCTCTGATTTGATAAATGCTAAAGTTTTATCCTTAAAAAAGAAGGAAAAAAGAAAACATAAATTCAAAGCTTGTCAGCTGCGGAAGAAAAGAGACGGCACAATAGTCAAACCAAAACAATCAGCATGCAGTAATCATCTTATCATCTCTACGAGTTTTGTCAGCACAAATTATTCGCCCAACTACCCGTCGAAGATCCGAAAATTGTTCGGCAGAAAATAAACCATGACCTAATTGCTAAGTATTCTCATATCTGTGACCTTACCCGAAGGTGTTTCCCTTTGAAAACAGGTTTTAAATGGCCAAGGTTGAGCTCGTCAAGGGTTGCGAATACTTTCTGATATTCAGGATCGTCTGCAAAAAAAAAAGGGATTACATAATCGTTGAGCTTTATTCATAGAAGTGGCTCGCACAGGTGCGACATGGGACTTGCAATAAATGCGTAAGAAACATACTCATGAGAGAAAAATAGCGAGCTCAAATTTACCATCCAAACAGTGAGCTCCTTCACTTGTTTGAAGATACAGGACTGGGTTGCTCCAGCGCTTATTTCGTTCTTAGAAGTTATCACTCTAAGTGAACAACGCTTTCGAGTTTTGACAAAGAAACAAAAAGGTCCAAAGTATTAAAACAAAATAATAGTACAACAACGAGGAAGCAAGGGGGGGGAGGGGGTGTGTGTGTGTGTGTTTAGGAGAAGAGAAACTAGCTTTAATTTTCTCATGTGATTCTGTTTGGGAGTTATTGGGATTTCGCATTCAGGGTGGACAAAACTGTCACAGGCTACGGCTCCTTAATTCAAAAGTCATAGAAAGTATAAGCCATTGAAATAACTATAACTGCAGGTTGGCAGGTAACAACTAAAAGATTCGAAATAAAAAAAGGTATGGAGCATCTTACGAAGATGCTGATCAATTGTAGGTTATAGAAATTGTGAGTTGACCGCCTCAAAAACGCTTTGGAGAGAGAAAAGGAAGAGGATACACCGTTTCTTTACTGCTAGTTCCTGTAGGATCAAAATGGAGGCATCCGTTTTTACTGTCGACAATGGAAGAAACAAGTCCAAGGACTCGTGACCTGGTAAAACCATGTACTAAACCAGTATCAATCAATCAAGGATAACTAATAAATTGAACCGATATTAAGACAACGCACAAAATGATGTCTGAGCGACGAATTAACAAAACTAATTCAGCCTGTCCTCTGTAACTGAACGCTACTACAGTAGGGAAGAAAAAATTAAATAAAACATTTATCAGTAAAATGTTCTGGAATTTTGTAACGTTAAGCCAAAGGGTTCATACAACCTCCTTTCGTAATATCCTCCGCTTTTTTCTCTCCTTTCAGAATTGCTGAGGTGCTTTCGAGTGTTTCGACTTGTATGTCTTCCTTGGGCTTCCTTGACGGCAACTCAAGAGAGGCTTGTTCACGGTTGGCACCCGTGTTATCAAAGCAAGCGTAAGCCTCATCATTCGTACAGTTGGCTCCCTTTCTTCCTGCCGGAGCATTCTCTCGTTCATCCATCTTGTGGCTATCAACCATCGCTTCAGATTGAGGTTTTTCTCCGTTTTCAACTGGGATTGGTTTTTGAAAACTTTCCATTCTGACGGCCTTTCTTCCTTGGACAGCCGCGCCTACTGTTGTGGGTGAAATTAGAATTTTAGTAAACTCTTAGTAATAAAAGAAGATTATTACGCGGGTAGGACTAAGAAAGAAGCTAAGTGCTCCGCGGTGAAACAAGCTCCGCACCGTCAGAGTTACAACTCATAGGCTTTAACACCGTGCTGCAAGAACTCGATGGTAAACGTGGCTGCTATTGGTTCACATCTGACCCTTACAGCGTCCTAATACGTTGCTGGCAGAGCATCAAATCGTGAAGTCAGCCGATCTAGGACTCGATTCCTTGTCTGGGACTCAGATTTTATTTCTTAGTGCTACACTCGTAACAAAATGCAGGACATTCGTCAAATATCAACTTGGGTAATGGATTAGCATGCGCCAAACGTGATAATAGGTGGAAAGATAGTGGGGAAAATAGTGAAGGAGGGAAGAAAACAAACAGAGAACAAAATATGATAAAAAAATGTCCAACCCTTGGTTTATGCGCACGCTCAGACGTGTCTGATGAAATTTAGCTCACGTTAAATTGAACCAAACCGTCATGCTGCAAACTGTGTTGCAATTCACTTAGTTGAACTCCTAAAACAGGAGATACGATTACAAAATCTCATTTAGAAAAATGTATATATCAAGGCATTGACAGAGTCAGCGGTGTCTCAATTTATCAAAATGTGTGTGGAAATTATTTTCGTGGGTATTTTATTTGACATCTCAAGTTCTCTCACTTACCCCCAGCGAGAATGCAAATTAGCCAATTTTGTACTGTCCAATGTGGCCATTATGGATGAAAAAAGGTTCCATCTTACCTTCAGTCCCATGATATTTTTGAAACCTCAGGCGAGTGAATTCACGTTCTTGGGCAAAGGGTAACTGTAGCTCCTAAGAGAGTAAGAATATAGCTTGATCAGTTTAAACTGTAGCATTTTGTGGTTTCTTTTCAAACCATTTATCGATTTTCGCAAACAATTTCGAAGCAAAAAGGACCAAAACCATCGACAGAAGAGAAAACTTAACTCCAATATTTAAACCAAATCAATTCCACCTGCTTTTTCCATCTCAAAACTAGATCACTTATCGTGATCAAACGTTTAAAAAATTCACTGTCCTTCAGACCAATTTTGTGCGTTATACATTATCTGAACTAAATTTGTGTGCATCTTTTCAGTTGAAAGAGGGTTCATTCTCAAAACCGAGCATGTAGATAAACGGTATCAGCCTTTAAGACTAAGCCTTTTTTATTGCCATTTTTTTCGGATTTGAGCTGCAGTTTTTGATATGTGATACAGGATAAACTCGAATACCTGCAGAAGAAACTTGGACGCTAAAGATGCTGTTCCGCAGACACAATTTTATTTACCTCTTTTCAAAGGGGAAAACCTGAACTATTTCCCTCACACGTACTTTTCGAAGAGGTCATTTGGACCTGTTTCATGCTCGAAAGCCAAAAGTAAATTACATCATACAACACTTTTCTAAACGGTTTGCACAATGTTTTTACACTCTCGATCCTCGACGTTTTACCTTCAACATTCGACCCTCAATCATTAACCAATTATTTAGTCTCCACGAGCTTATTTCAACTGGGACACTTCTAGCTTTTTTTCAACCCTTGTTCATTATTTATTAAAAATTACTCCCCTGTCTCGCCATCTATTATTACGTTCTGTTTTCAATCTTCCTTCCTCATATTTTTATTAGTCGATTATTCATTATTCAGCGCAACGTTTGCAATGAATTAGCTGTTTGTAGAATCTCAGAAAAAATATATGTCATTCCAGATTTCTCTAACGGTTTCATCATTTGCGGTTTAATGTGGGGGCATTTCGCTCATTAGATCATTTGCGCTACTGTACAAATACTATTAAAACGACTAGACTTCTATGAGGCTCTTTTCATTCGAAACCTTCTCATGCTCTTAGGTTTGAGGTAAAGGAGAGTCTCAGGGAAACCAATCAGACTGACAGTTGTGATCACGAGTGCTAACAATGTTGTTATATTTTACCTCTTTAAGGATTTCTTTTAATTTTCCCTCTGATTTTATGAAGAAGAGAAACTGGCTTTTCTCACGTGAAACTGCACTCAAGAAGAGGGGATAAACACTCGACTATGTCTAGTGTTCCTCCCAACAGTTCTTTCGTGCTCTAGCAGCTTCCTACGTGCTTTAGCGCAGAACAGAGCACAGTCAAGGCTTCTCTACTTGTTAATCATAATAAGGTCCGGAATTTTTAGCAAACATTTTATGTACTACGAACTGCTATGGAGTCATGAAAACAACAGACGGCAAGAAGCTCTTGCCGTCCGCGGAAAATAGTCTCTCGTGATTGAGCTGTGCCTCGGTCCCTGCTGCTTTTCCTACCTAAAACGCATCTATGCCAAGGCTCTTCAGCCCTTTAATTTATGAGTTTATAAACGGTATGGTAGGGCTTAAAACGACAACGAACTTCTTATGATCGATGAGAGAAGGCAACTGGGAGCATAAACTCTTGCCACTACCAGCCGGTTGCATCACTATCGTATCTCGCCCAAGACAAACGCTTAAAAATTGCATGCAACTGGAAATGTTCGAATTCACTTAAGCCAAATCTGGTCAAGTGTTCCCTCCAAACAATCAAGTCCTCCTCGATCACATCAGGAATATCTTCGGGTAGTGTGTAGTTAATTTACCTGTCCTTGCGCAATCCAACGGTTCAGATGCACGTGCGACTAATTCGTTATGTTCAGTTTCAGTACTTACCTTTGAAACGTCGAAATTTCCTTTCCCTTTTGGGCTACTCTTTGAATTTTGCTCATCGGTTACGAACGGGTGATGAGTACCATGTTTCATCTTTATCTGGTCCTCTTCGAGGCCCTGATATGGTTTATTTTTGCGGAAAATTTCGCAAGTGCTTTCAGAAGACGGAAGTACTGATTCATTTCTTTCGAATTCCAAGCTGGCGCCAGTGTAAAGATCAGAGTTCTTAAGGAGAGTTAACGAATGCAGTTGTGTGGAATAGTTTGGAATCGACGCTTCCATTCTCATAGATATCCAATCCACCACACTCTCTAAAGTAGTGTCTATTTCATTGGCTTCACAATCGAATTTCAGCAACAAACCGCTGTGTGTGCCACCTACCTCTTCCGGTACCTTATGAGTATCCACAATAATAAACGAGGAACCTATCACTCCTACAAGGATAGCCAATGGTGGACATAGGTAAATGGCGAACGCCTTCCCGATACTGTGAGATTCCTGCTTCAGAGATACAAGAGCTTCCTTCAGATAATTCTTCTTCTCCTGAAGTGACTGTGAGCACTGCTTTTTCAATAGTTCTGTCATGTTATAGCTAGTAGATATGACATTGTTTTCGGTCATCACGGTGAGTGCATCGTCAACAGCGGCAAATTCACTGATTACTCGTGAAAGATTGATGTGTCTGGGGAGTTCCCTTATTGTTTCGCTGGAAACACTTTCAATGATGGAATGCTGGTCCGGCCCACATAATTCCGAACATTTCAAGAGATCGTCTACAATTTTACAACAAAGGAAAACACACGCGTTGCTTCCGTCGTTTACAAAGAGGTTCCCTCTTAAGTCTCGATTAAGGTCTGACGGCATCGTGGTACCTTTGGATATAAAACTGCTTACAACTTCGTCTATGACTTCAACTGCCATTCCTTGGTGGGTATTCAAGGAAGTGAACGACACGTTTGAATTCATCGTCCTCCATTCTTGGAAGCTAATGCGGCTGTTCTCTCCTAATTCCTGCTCGCGGAATGATGACATCTTCAAATCCACTTCAGTACTTGTCCAAGTCCTTAAAAAACGCAATTAACAATGATAACTTCGTACATGGTAATCAAATGATTGAGTGGTCTTTATTTAGCTAAATGCAGATAGCAATCGGAAAACAGAATGATACAAGTGGACTCTGTATGAATTATAGTAATCAGGAGTATCAGGCTTAAAAGTTTTCTTATTGTGGAACTGGTGATTGTACATCATGTTACTTATATACTTTTGTAAGCGTGATAATGACCTTAATTTTCCTGCAGTGGCACTGAGGGTTCCAAAGAGCAAACGCAAGCTCCCTCTCCTTTTTTGCTTGCTTTTGTAGGCTTCTTCCACCGCGGTGTCGATTCCAAAAAATGGTTCAAACCGGTGAGGTTACAACCAGTTTAAACGTCAGGTCGCTTCTCCCTGTGGAAATGTAAAAGATTGCACCCATCTTTAAAGGATGTCTTATACTTTTATTCATATAGATTTAATGATACTTTTAATCAGTTTCATGCATTCAAAGTAACCAGTTCTGTAGGGTCGTCTTCAACCGGAATCCTTTGTGACCGTTTCTTTTTGTTTTGAAAAGTTCTCATTGTTCGGCGTTTCAATGGGATGGATTGTTTCTCACTGCAAAGTATCCTAATCCAAGGTGGGCCTTTTCGTTCGCATACATACTACTGCTTTGCAGTACTTCTGGTTTAATGCAGGTTTCCTGGGTTTCATCAATCTTTAGAGGGATCGCTGCGAACCAGCACACCTCTTTTATAAGTGACATTTTTCTTCCCATCTGATTCATCAACTCAACTCAAGCAAATCTACAGCAACTGCTCGTTATTCGATAAATTCGCGAAGCGATGCGACATGTGTGAGTGTAACATGATAGCTTTTTTCATCATGTAAATTTTCCGTTGTCGACTCGTCGCTTTTTCAAACCTAAAAGTTCTTTCCGTAATCTGTCCAGCTGTTTTAGTACAATCCATTCGTGCCCAAATTCAGGATGCCAATTCTAAACTTTTTAAACATTTACACCAAATTAAGGCCCAAAAACTCGACCAACTTATCGGCCCTTAAATTACTATCGACTCATCGCCTGAAAATTACCATTCCAGAAAATTTACTACTGTCCGATTCAGAAAAATCGGTTCTCAGTAAGAGCTTAAATTTTGTTCCCATATCCAAAAACACCGACGAATTTTCAGTTAAGCAAGACGTTGAAAAATTCCTTCGCTGCGTTCAATTGAAAGTCTTCTTTCAAGACAAAGAGGATGATTCTAACATCTCGAACAAAGATACTTTCGAAACACTTCAGATTCGAAAGTCTAAACGGACTCCCCCAGAAGGCCAGTTCTTATCTTTAGATTTTTTCATCAAAAAATGTCGCAACGATATCAACAAACTTAAATTCAATCGTAACACCAAATTTTCCAATCTTTCTTTGGAAGAGTGGCCTGCACTAAAAAGTCTAAAAAATCCGCAAAGACATAGTCATTAAAGGGGCCGACAAATTTCACTGTCATTCCCAATGACAAAGGCCTGTGGGCCCTCAAACATTTTTCCGATCATCGCACTGTTAAGGAACCTAGCTCTGAAACACTACTCCGTCTGGCCGAACTAGTACTCACACTCAATTGCTTTTCATTCGTGGTAACTACTACAAAAAAACTAATGGCGTGGCCGTGGCCATGGGTACTAAAATGGGACCCAGCTACGCCAATCTTTTTGTAGGTTTTATCGAACATCAATTTTTTAGTCAATACCACGGCCCAAAACCTGAACTCTACGGCCGTTACATTGACGATGGCATCGGCGCTACCTCCTCTGCACTAGTGTTTACTACAAACCTATAGATTCACATAGTTACTTGTTGTATTCATCTTCACATCCATCACACGTCAAGAACTCCATACCTTTTTCACAGTTTCTCAGACTTCGTCGTTTATGTAGTAACGACTCTGATTTTTCCGAAAAATCAGAGGCAATGTGCCAGTTTTTCGATAAACGTGGTTATCCTGTCTCTGTCGTTCAAGCGGGCCACCACCGTGCCCAAGAAAACTGATCGACTTGCAGCACTACAAACGGCTAAGAAGGATAACACTGACCGCATTCCATCTACTCTTACATTTCACCCTCACAACCACGCAGTTAAATCCATCATTCTTAAAAATTTTAAATTACTCCAAAACGATCCAGAGATTGGCACTATCTTTTCGTAACCCCCACTTATTTTATTCAAACGTGACAAAAACATAGGCAACTTTTTAGTCAGGAGTTCATTTCAAACCAATGACCAATCTGGAACTTTCAAATGCGCTCGCTCACGATGCAAAACTTGTTCTTTCATTCATAACGTAGAGAAAATAAATCCGTTAAGATCACTGATCACTTTACGTGTACCTCCGCCAAAGTTATTTGCTGCATAACTTGCACTTATTGCAATAAGTTATACATCGGCGAAACAGAAGACGACTAAGTGACCGATTCCGAGAACACCTTCGCGACGTGGAAAGAAATGACAAGGACGCATCCAAACCAGTCGCTAGACACTTTAATCCTCCTAATCATTCTAAACAGCATATTGCAGTTTGCGGCCTATCCTTCCATCTAGGCAGTTCGGAAAGGCGTAAAATACTAGAACAAAAATTTATCTTCCAAATTGGCACCCTTAATCCCCACGGAATCAACGAGCGCTTTTCATTCAACTAATTTATTCCTGTTTTCTTGGTCACCATATTCCCACCAATGGCGTAGCCCCACTTTCTGCATATAAATCCACACACAACCCACAATTCCTCCAATCGCTCTAACGACGGGCTAACGCTCGAAACGTCAGCTTTTCTTACCCTTTACAATGGCTAATTTACGTTTTCAACTCAGTTGTTAACACTAAATTACCTGCTATACTCTCCCACTAACGCAGCACCACAGTTTCTTTAGAAACTTACCCCTTTATCTAAAAGTTCTTTGTTTTACACAACGATGTACTACACCGAACACAAAGGCCAATGTGTCGCGCATTTTTTCGACCCGCGCACAAAAAATCGTATGTACGCATCTGACTACCCTGCGTCTGAGCGTGTTACCAAGGTTACCACATGAGAGTGGGGCAATCAGTGTTAACGTGAAGAGAAGATTATAATATAAAGGTTTAACACTTTCTTTAAATGTGAGGCCACACAAAATTTTACAGGCTGCTTACAGGCCCTCAAACAACAGTAGTCTTAATAGAGATGAAGGACTTACACTCAAAGGTAATTTCACAGTTAATACTTCTATTTTTTGAATGAATGCAATCATGAGGAGCATCAAGATATTGTACAGGTTATCAGTACTGGGTTGGAAGGAATCACTTAGTGAAGAAGATGATTGGAATGAAGATGATGCGGAAATACCTACTGTTGCGACTGATATTATGTCAACTGCCACTGATTTTTTGGGTGATAGTAAACGCCAGTATGTTCGTAATGTTGCCCCAGGTGAAGGTCACACACCACTAAGTGTTTTTAGAGATAAAAACTCTGAAGAATTAGCTTATCCAGGTATATTCCTGGGTCAGAAAAGACCTGAAAATGACAGTAGAAATACTCCTGTTCATTATAGTGAAATCTGTAAGTCAGAGTTAAGACTTTCAAAACGTAGAGCTGCAATGTGTGTAAGGAATATATTCTTTACAACTAAGGAACTACAAATGAAAATTCTGTTAAGAAAATCACAGGTTGCTCTACATAAGTGCCACAGAAATGACAGATCAATCAAAGGAGGGCAACTGAAAAAGCAAGGTGCCATAGAAACATTAACACATCACGATGAAGGATTTAAATTCTAGAGGGCATTAAGAGGTTCTCGTGATTTTGAGAAAGCAATAAAGGACCATTCTGCAATGATAAGACAACTTGGCACAGCTTCCTTATTTTTTACCTTCTCTTCAGCAACAAAAGAAACAGTGGATTCATATGCTAAGAATACTTGGTAAACTTATTGACAAAAATGAATACTTTGATGATAAATTAAAAATTCTCAATTGGGTGGAAAAATGTAGATCGATTAAAAGTGATCCTGTCACATGTGCCAGACACTTTGACTACCAAATTCACCACTTTCTTGGAAACTTTCTCCTAAGCGATGCAGCACTATTAGGTAAAATTGCAGATTGGTTTTAGAGAGTTGAAGATCAGCAGAGACCCACCTCATATTGATATGTTAATAAGGCTTGAAAATACTCCAAGATTTGGTATTGATAGTGATGATAAAGCTATAGCATTCATCAATAAAGTAATTAGTTGCCAGAAACCCACTGATAATTATGAGTAGCTAAAACTTGTCAACAGAAAAGTACATAGACATTCTCATACACGCAGAAAGAAATCAAAGACAGAATGTACATTTAACTATCCTCAGCCACCTATGAAGGCATCAATTCTGTATCTAACAGATGTAGAAGAAGAGGAACATACTCGACTGAAACAGCACAAAGAAACCTTGAAAAGTATGAAAAAGCAATTGAATGATATGAAGGAAGGAACCACTACTACCAGATGGCCCTTGTAGCCCTGTATCACCTTCACCACCTTTTGGACCTCAAAAACCAATATCTCAGTATCTCCTAAAAACCTTGTGCACCAGTATCACCTTTATCACTCTTATCACTTTTTGACCAGGTGGTCCCATAATACCGCTAACTAAAGCCTAGTGGTATTTGTTAAAAATAAGAATACCATTAGAATAACTCATATTTTATAACATTAGCAACAGGAGTGTCAGATCATGACCATGAGAGTGCAGACTATCAGCCAACGCTACCTGTCCCTGATTAATGTGTATGCACCCACCATGACATGACTGATGAAGAAAAAGAAGCTTTTTACAAAAGCCTGACAGATGCTGTTGACAAGGTTCCCAAGGGAGACAAGCTCCTAATCCTTGGAGACTTCAACACTGGAGTTGGCAAGGACCATGTCACATATGAAGATGTCTTAGGCAAATTTGCTAAAGGCAACAAGAACTCAAATGGTGATCTCCTACTGAATTTCTGCACCCAAAGGTCCCGTGTATTACCAATACTTACTTCTACCACCCCCACCTGCTGGATCACATTCTGACCCACAACAAGTCTGAGAGCAAGATTCTTTCAACGAAGGCTATAAGAGGTCCTGAATCCTTCACAGACCACTATATGGTATGCTTACATGTGAGACTTATACTGGTATTACCAAAAAGGAAATGACCGCCAATTTCTCTTACCAAGAAAATCAATGTGAGAAGACTAAAAGAAATTGACCTACTCCAGGGTTTGGCCACAACAATCACAGAAGCCCTACAAGCAAAAGGGGCCAAGAATATGGACACTGCAGTTGATGTAAAACATAGCTGGAAAATGCTGAAAGAAACAGTCTACACTACATCAATGGAAGTACTTGAACACCCAACAAGGACAACACCACACTGGTTTTAAGACAACTCTCAGGAAATCCATAACTTGTTGGAAGAGAAGCAAAGAATATTCTGCAACCTCTTGAAAGAGAACACTGGCAACACCATGGCAGCCTTAGGAAAAGTCAAAGCTAAAGTGCAGAGAGAAATCAGAGCCATAAAAGACAAAAGGTGGAACAACAAAGCAAAGGAACTCCAAGATATGGCTGAAAAGCATGACCTTCACAGACTTTACAATGGGCTTAAAGCCATTTATGGGCCAAAGACAAGTGCAGTTGGTCCTGTGCTGAGTGCTGATGGGTGTCAACTCTACACAAATCTAGAGGATACTAAGGCCAGGTGGAAAGAACACTTTTGTAATCTCCTAAATCAACAAGGGGTGGCAGATCCCAGTGCTTGCCATAAGATACAACAAAGAGAGAGCAGGGAGGAACTATCAGATCCCATCACAGACAATGAATTGGTGAAGGCACTAAAAACCACCAAAGGAGGCAAGGCCACAGTCAAGATAGCATTCCTGCAGAGTTGTGGAAACATGGAAGACTACGGCTAAGAAAAGAACTCCTTAAATTATTTAATGCATGCTAGTCAAATGACATAACAATTTATGTTTTAAGGAGACTTCAGCCTTGGAAGGAGAAAACACAGTGGACAAAAACTGTGCTTCAAAGATGTATTGGACAAAGAAATGAAGAATGTGGATATCAACACCCAAACTCAGGAGAAGATGCCATGGACAGAAAGAAGTAGCAATCAATCGTCCATTCTAGCATTGCCCCTGTTGAACAGAATTGTATCAAGAAATACCAAGCTGCTCACATCAGGAGGCACACACCCACAATTGATGGTCATAAATGTAACCCTTCAGTAGATTATGCCACTCACACAATGGACTTGAAGTGCATTAACACTCCTGCAGCACTTAACCATTTCTCAGTCAACATCACCTGCAAGGGACTGCCAATGTAATTGGTTGCCAGAAACCCACTGATAATTATGAATAGCTAAAACTTATCAACAGACAAATACGTAGACATTCTCATACATACAGAAAGAAATCAGACATCTAATGTACATTTAACTATCCTCAGCCACCTATGAAGGCATCAGTTCTGTATCTAACAGATGTAGAAGAAAGAAACATACTCAAGTAAAACAGCACAAAGAAACTTGGAAAAGTATGAAAAAGCAATTGAATGATATAAAGGAAGGAGAAGACATCACATTTGAACAACTGCTTCTCAATTTAAATGTGTCAGAAGAAACATACCTTGTAGCTATTAAATTTAGCTTAAATTCTCCCACTATATTTTTGGAATGCAACTCAGTGAATTAAGGCATCAACAGTTATAATTGTTCATGCCTTAGTGCATGGAGAGCCAATATGGACCTTCAATTTGTTCTTGATGTTTATGCAAGTGTCATGGATTTTGTCTCTTGCATCTCAAAAGCTCAAAAAGGTATTACTAAGATTTTGCAAGCTGCTTGTGATGAAGCCAGAAAAGGAAATGCAATTATTAACCCTTCACACCTCATCATGAGTTTGACTACTCTCCATACTGTTCTCTATACATTTGTTAAGGTTTTGAAAATAATTTTTGTAACAATCAAACACTTCTTTGGTGATCATTACCCTAATACTGCGACCATGGTGTTTGATTCATAGGTGATATTGTAAGGAGAAATCAGATGCTTGTCACTCTCAGGGATTAAAGGGTTAAGCAACAAGTCAGAGATATAGAAAATAAATTTCTAAACAATGTTGAGACTAGTGCACAAGAAGTGGTATATATTGTATTACAATTGCCAATGAGGAAATCATCTTATCAGGTGGTGTTTGTCAATATGTCACCTCCTGAAGATTTTAAAATGTTTGAGTGATATCAAAGAATGGAAGATAATTGTGAGAAAATATATGCCACTGGGTTATTGGATAGAGATACCAAACATCCTGCCAAACTAGAACACCTGACATTATATTTATATCTCAGAAGAAACATGCCTTCTATCTACTGCATACTGCTAATAGTGAGGAACTAATATTAAATGAAGTATCAGATGATGAATACCAACACATGGTCCAGATACTAAATCAAGAACAAAAGCAGTTCTTCTACCATATCTTACATCTCATAAAAACATCTAATCGTCCATTTCACTGATTTCTAAGTGGAAGAGCTGGTGTTGGTAAATCACACCTTACTAAAGCCTTGTATCAGACAGCATTGAAATATTATAACCCTATTACTATGTTTGTTTACATGTTCAAAGGATTCTGGAATGGAATAAAAGATGGTGTTCTTTGCAGAACACATGTAGTAGTTTGACTCACAAACAACACAACATGGTGGCAGCCGTGGGATCTTTCCAATAAGGTTTTATTATTCAGTTTTAAACCTGATGAGCGGCCCTGCTAATTTAGATGTTTCAAACAATTTTGAAAGGTGGCTGGCCTCAACCAAAAGGAAGGCGAGCTCCAAGGGAACTCTTTAATGTACTCAATGGGAGACGAAGCTGATGACATTGTTGTCTAATTTAGAATAACTGCCAGGGAAGCAAAGCAGTATGATGTTATGAAAGGCAAGTTTGAAGCTCATTTTGTTGTTAAGAGAAATATAATAATTATTTGAAAGAGCCAAATTTAACTTGAGAAGTCCAGAGGATAGTTAGTCTGTGGATAACATCACAACAGATTTATAATGTCTAGCTGAATACTGTGAATTTGGAACATTAAGAGATGATCTCATCCAATACAGAATCATTTTAGGTTTCAAAGACAAAAAGCTTTCTGAACAGCTGCAACTGGACACCAAGCTGACTTTAGAGAAGGCAGTTACTATAGCCAGGCATGCTGAGACAGTGAAGAAACAACAAACTTTCTAACAGAGAAACAAGTCTGAACAACCACCTGCTAATATAGACCACTTATCTAGAGGAAAAAGACGATGCTAAAATTAAACCAAAAGATCCAAAGAAGTACCATAGGCCTAGAAACAGGACAATGAAGACTCCTGAAGCACAATGTTGAAGCTGCCTGGGTCCACCACACCCAATGAGACAATGTTCAGCCAGAGAATCTAAATGTATCAAGAACTCCAAAGTAGGATATTGGGCAATGGCTTGCAAATCTCAATCTGACAAGAGAGTGAATGAAGTGAATTTCTCAGACACATAAGACGAAGCATTCTTCCCGGGTGAACTAACTAAGGTGGCTACTGTTCAAGGACATGCACAATGTTCATGGAAAGCAAAAGTCGTGATGAATGGACTATCAACAGAATTGGCTTGAGATCAACTCCTGTACTAAACATGGCAACCAGGCTACTTATGGGTCCATGTAAACAGAAACTAAACTACCTAGGGACTTTCATTGCAGAGCTGCAAGTGAAGGATACAATTGCTAAGGAACAAGTGTATGTGATAAAAGATTTAGAGCGTCCTCTACTGGGCAAGGAGCCAGCTGAAAATCTTAAACTCGTAAGCAGACTTGACAGCTTTAGTGGTGATTACTACAAGAGTAAAGTAGCAGACAAGTACCCTAAGTTATTCCACAGACTGGGTGTCATGAAGGACAGTTACCAAATCACACTTAAAAAGGCGCTAAACCCTTTCAAGTTACAGTTCCAAGGAAAGTCCCTTTACCATTGTATCAGAGGAAAAAAGGAGAATTGGATAGAATGTTGGAATCGGGTGTCATATCCAAAGTTGACAAGCCCACAGATTGGTGTGCTCCCGTGGTGCCCCAAAAAGCAATGGCAAAGTCAGGGTCTGCATGGACCTCAGCAAGCTGAATGAATATGTCAAAAGAGAGAACCACCAGCTTCCAGCAGTAGAAACAACTCTGGGAAGATTAGCAGGTTCCAAAGTCTTCTCAAAACTGGATCAAACTCAGGATTTTGGCATATAAACCTTGCATGAGAATCAAGACTGCTGACCACATTCATCACAATCATGGTGCCAATTCTCCTTCAATGTTCTACCCTTTTGTATCAGTTCTGGTTCTGAGAAATTCCAGAAGAACATAAATCAGATTCTCCAGGGATAAGAGAGTGTAGAGTGCAACATAGACGACATTTTAGTTCACCGAAAAGAACTAAGAGGAAGACTAGAAGCCATACTTAAGAGTCTGGTTGAAGCCGGCGTGACACTCAACCTCGACAAGTGCTAGTGCAGCACAGACAAAGTTGAGTGAATCCTGACAAGCTGCAAGCAATCACAGATCTCCCACTACTCCAGAGTGTGCAACAAGTGAGAACATTTTCGGGCATGATAAACCAAGTTTTCTGAGCAGCTTGCTGACAAGACAAAGAGCATCAAGGAACTCTGTTGCAAAGGAATCAGTGGGCATGAGGAACTGAGCAACAGGAAGCATTTGAGCAGATCAAAGCTGACCTCACACAAGTTCCAGTACTGGTGCTATATGATCCTAACATGGAGACCAAGAAAGCAGCTGATGCCTCATCCTATAGCCTAGGTGGAGTAGTTCTTCAGCTCCAACCAGACAACTCCTGGCTGTTACAGAATGTGACCTCACACAAATAGTCAACAGTGGACTGTTGAATTGATTAAGTAATAATAAACATTCCCGAATCATTTTCTCCCCTTGGGATTAAAGTATCTGACTCATGTGTTCTTTGTGCAATTCTATCCCATCATGACAGAAGGGGCAAATTTAACAGTGGCAACCAGTTTCCTTCATGTTGAGAGCAATGACTCTCACTGCGACCAGATACGAGAGGAGGCCTTAGTGCTCACATGGGCATGTGTACATTGTGGGAAAGTCAATATCTCTGGAAACGGACCATAAACCCCTCCTAACATTACTGAATATGCACACACTGGCTCAACTCCCACCAAGGATCCAGTGACTCAAAATGCAACTGATGAGACTCCACTTTTAAGAGATCAAGCATGTTCCTGGAAAGAAGATTTACATAGCTGATGCACTTTCAAGACTTCAAACCAAAAACTAAACAGCTCAGTATATAATGATGACGATGAAATGTATGCATACATAAAAAGTGTGTTCTCATCGCTGTCTGCCTCAGACAAGAGACTATTGCATAAAAGGAAGCACAAGAAGAGGATCCTGTCTGCAGACAGATCAAAATCTATTGTCTTCAGGGATGGCCCAACAAACATTAGCTATACCATGCCATAAAACTGTATTGGTCAAGCAGAGGTGAACTTTCTGCGGTGCAGGACATTCTACTCAAAGAATCCAGGATCCTTATCCCATCCTCCATGCGTATTGAGATCTTGGATAACATCCATGAGGGACATCAGGGAATTACCAAATGCCTGCCAAAAGCTCTGTTTGATGGCTAGGACTTAGTAGAGAAATTCAGGATCTGGTTCAACAATGTGGGGTTTGCGCTTTGCATAAGGAAAACAAACCTGAACTGCTTATAGCAACACCTCTACCAGACTGCCCCTGGCAAGTTGTAGCCACAGACCTCTTTGAGCTGAAAGGCATCAACTACCTGATTGTAAAAGACTACTTCTCAAGGTACATAGAAGTAGCAGCCATGAAGAAGACGACAAAGTCAAGTGGGGTCATAAGGGCACTTAAGTCAATATTTGCCAGATATGGCATCCCCAAACAAGTGCAATCTAACAATAGTCCTCGATTTGACAATGCATAATTCTCATACTTTGAAAAAGAGTGGGGATTCAAACTTTGAAAAAGAGTGGGGATTCAAGCATACTACCAGTAGTTCAAGATTTCCCCAGTCAAACAGAAAGGTTGAACATGGAGTTAAAACTGTGAAGAATCTACTCTCGAAAGAAAAAGACCCTGCAAAAGGATTCCTGGCCTACAGATCAACACCACTAGCATGCAAGTTCTCTCCTGCCTGGTTGTTGATGGGAGGGCAGATAAGGAACAGTGTTCCAGTGTTCCATACCCAGCTTAACCTGCAGTGGCCTGATCTAGAAAACCTACATGAAAGAGAGAGCATGAGCAAGTTGAATCACAAACAGTGTTCAACTACAGGTACAAAGCAAAGCCTTTACCTCCGATTGGACCAGGTACGGAAGTCATTGTCACTCCTACAAGTTGTCACTCCTACAGGTAAAGCAGTCTATAATATAAAAGGCAACACAATACATAGTGCTCTAGCAACACAAGCATCTCAGTCTCTAAAAGAGTATAAACCACTTGATTCTGGTAGACTGAATACTCAGGTGTCAGCTGGGAGGTATAGAACTGATATGAGATATCAATGGTAGGAAGTATCATGTTCAATGTACAAATCGACAAAAGGCTTAGGGATATTAAAGGCAAAAAAATGACTTTGGAGGTGTCAGTGTAATTGCCATTGGAGTTTTATTTCAACTTCAGCCTGTTATGGACGTGTATATATTCAAATGTTTAGACGACTCACAATACAGCGTTCTTGCTCCAAATCTATGGCAAGAGCATTTCAAAATGTTTGAGCTCAATGAAATTATGAGACAGAAAGAAAGCAAAGTTTTTGCTGAAATCCTAAACAGGTTGAGAGAAGGCAACCACACCGATCGCGAAATTTTGAAAATCAAAGAAAGAATCATCTATGAAGATAACTCACTGATTAATATTCCACACACCATAATTATTCAGAACCGTTTCTTGTTCTTATAGGGGTTTTTTGGGGAGAAAATCCAAAACATGTACTCACAGTTGGATTTTGATGCAGCATTATCTCACTTATACGCCTCATAGTTAAATCGAATAGAATCAACTGTATTGACCCGTAAAGAGGTCAGTAGAAAGATTCAAAGTACGTTCGGTCGAGCTTGCGTTAATGTAAAAAAAATCTGTTACCTGCTTCTGTCAAACTGCGGAGAGATGGGAACTAATGCCCTGTTCACACCAATTTAAACAATCTTCATTAAACGTAGTTTTTTTAAACATGTTTTTATAAAACATGTGTTGCTCATTTCCTCCAGCTTATCATCACTTACAGCGTGGTCGAACATGATACGGGGTGATGCAATGCTTGATGTGAGGCGGAGGAGTACTAGTAACGAGTTTCCGAGTCAGGTGAATGGTGGAAATCGTCGGCTATAACACTATAGGAACTATTCCAGGAACACCATTATACGATTTAGTAACGGTCGAGCGACGGGATCGAACCAGACATGAACATCACAACATGCTTTACACGTGAAGAATACATTGTTGAGTTTAAATCAAGGAAATTTCGCTAAATTTTGTGTGGCTGTTTCCTTCACCCGTCGATCTTAAGTATCTTGTTGAGCAGAGTTTCAGCTCAACACTCTAACCGCTAAGACTTATGCTTGCGAAGGTAAACAAAACTTATGAATAGTATCGCCACCATAATGCCCTTGTCATAGTGCTACCGGTTAGAAAGATCCCTAAGATGAAATTTCTATTGTTTTGTACCTCTAGCTGGCAGGATATCAGGAGGCTTAGAAAATACTACCGGCTAGAAGTTAGTCAACTTTGCCCAATTGTTACAACGGTTTGCATCGCATTTTACTCTTTCTGCGCTCGAAATTAGCCGTACACTCCTTTGAATCATTTTTTTTCGAGAATATGTATACACTGATTCATTTTTATTTGGTCTTGAATCTCTGGCTGGTAGGAACTCAAGGGGCTTATAAAATACTACCGGCTAGAGGTAAAGGTTGCATATTTAATCGACTTTGCCCAATTTTTGTTATGGTATGCTACACAGCTGACTTTTCTACACTTCAAGTTGTAGTTTTACACTCCTTGGAACCACTTTTTACAGGAGTACATTTACATTTATCTTTTTTATTTGGTCTTGTACCTCCAGCTGGTAGGATTTTAAGAGGCTTAGAAAATATTACTGGCTTGAGGTACAGCTTGCATACTTACTGGACTTTTCCCAATTTTTATTATGGTTTGCTCCTCATTTTAGTTTTCTACACTCCAAGTTGTAGTTACACTCTCTGTGGAATAATTTTTTTTTGAAGAATACATTTGAATTTTTTTCTTTTATTTGTTATTTTTCCTCTAGCTGGTAGGATCTCAGGAGGCTAGAAAAGACTACTAGGTAGAGGTACAGCTTGCATATGTTTTGTCAAATTTGCCCAATTTTTACTGTGACTTTCTCATTTTACTTTTATGCACTCCAAACTAATCTTACACTCCTTGGAATCACATTTTGTTCTCTCCTATAAATTTAATCTATAACCCCTTAGCTAGAAGGATCCTAGGAGGCTTAGAATATACTTGAAGTACAGCTTGCATATTTAATTGACTTTACCCAATTTTATCATAGTTTGCTTTGCATTTTACTTTTTGGCATTCCATTTTAGTCTTGTACTACACTGGAATCATTTTTTTCAAGAATATCTTCCTGTTCCTTGGTCATATACCTACCACTGCTTAGTTGATGGTACAGCACACAAGATTTAAGTGTCAAATGACTCTTTATGGGGAATCAGCTGAAACTAAAGCAGGTATTATTAGGCAATAAGCAAAGGGTTTATGGTTGGTGTTCAAATAAGAAAGGTTTGATTTCTTTTTAGTAATAGCAATTGTTATTAAAAAATACAACAAATAACACAGGCACAGGTTAATCTCATTTCAGTTATATAATTGTATAAATTCTGTATATATATATTAGATGACCATTTATATTTTCAGGAATAACTTGCCTTAAGGTTTTCATACAGTCATACATGCTGTTAATTATCATTGAAAATACATTTAGGAAAAATGTTGATTTGGTGAATTAGAATCATGTTATCCTATGACTACCTAACGATAACTCGATTATAGTATTTCAGACAATGGTTGGCCTTGTCAACAATACTTCTAATCAAACACAAATATCATGAAAATAGACTGTTCCTTTCTAAGAAATTCCACTCATACCTAGGCAGAGTATTACATGATAAACCAGTAAATTTGGTTGACATGTTCAAGTCTAAAATAAATTTTCAAGTCAAATTTATCTAAAGCTGGTTATATTTATATTGAAATAAATCCACAACTGATGAAAATACAAATCAGACTAGTTTAAAATTTATTAACTTGAAATTCATTTAAAACATAACAATGTTAATGATTTCAAGCGTACTTCACAAACATAAGCTGCCCCTCTGGCTGGTAGTATTTTGTGAGTAATCCAAGATCCTACTAGCCAGATGAACGAGACTGCAAAGCATGAAAATATACTCATGGAATGACTCCACAACAGTATAAGACTAACATGTTTTTCCATAAATCAAGAAGTAAAAGAAATGAACTAAATTCACCTTAAATGCACAAAGTACCTCTAGCCTGTAATATTTTCTGAGCCACCTAAGATCCTACCAGCTAAAGGTACAAGACCAAGAAACAAGAAGATATTCATAAAAAAAGGGATTCTAATGTAGTGTAAGACTAAATGGAATGCCAAAAAGTAAAGTTCAAAGCAAACTGTATCCACAATTGGGCAAAGTGGATTAAATTTGCAACCTGTACCTCTAGCCAGTAGTATTTTAAAAACCCCTTCAGATCCTACCACCTAGAGGCACAAGACCAAATAAAAATGGGCATGTATTCTTGAAAAAAGTGATTCAAAGGAGTGTAAAACTAATTTGGAGTGCATAAAAAGTAAAATGTCAAGCAAACCATTGAAACAATTGGGCAAAGTTGACTAAATATGCAAGCTGTACTTCTAGCCAGTAGTATTTTCTAAGCCTCCTGATATCCTGCCAGCTAGAGGTACAAAACAGTAGGAATTTCATCTTGGGAATTTTTCTAACTGGTAGTACTATGACAAGGGCATTATGGTGGCGATGCTATTCATAAGTTTTGTTTACCTTCACAGTCTTAGCAGCTAGAGTGTTAAGCTGAAACTCTGCTCAACAAGATACCTAAGATCAACCGGTGAAGGAAACAGCCACACAAAATTTAGCAAAATATACATCAGCTGGAATAGGAATATTAAAGGAAAAATAATAATATTTAACTATACTAAGCTTTGGTTTATGTCCAAATTAAGCACTTTATCGAAGATCACTGCACTGGTCAGGCCCCTGTTAGTTTAATTTTTGTCATTTATTCCTATTTTATTTTAAAATATTTTAAACCTTACCCTTGCCTTAACTCTATTTCCAACACTAAACCCTGATAACCCTAAGCATAATCTTACACTAGCTGTAACCCTAATTCTAACACTAAATCCTGCTACCCTTAACAACCCTAACCCTAACCAGGTAATGGACTCCTGCCCTAATCCTATCCTAAACCCTAGTTTAAACCCAACACCTTAGCTTAGGATTGGGTTTAGGGTTTGGGTTAGGGTCAGGATTAGGTTTTGGGTTTAGGGTTGTGGTTTTTGCCCCTTGAAAAATATTATTAATAAGATCCAGTCACTTTTGTCACTTAAATAACAACTAGAAAAATTTTGACGAGTTGGATCATTTTAACCAGTTGGATCAATTTTGATTGGTTTAATCACTTTTCCTGGCTGAACCATCTAAACTAGTAGGAACATTTAACAATGGCCAGTTGGAGTGTCTTCACTGGTTGGATCATTTTCATTGGTTGAACCATCTACACTGGTGGGACCATTTAATCTACCTGGACCATTTTAAGTGTTTGGACCATTTGATCTGGTTAGACCATTTTAGGCCATCTTAGCTAGTTGGACCATTTTAGCTAGATAAACAATTTCTACCAGTTGGACCACTTTATCAACTTAAACCATTTTTGCCAGTTGGACCATTTTATCTATGAAGACCAGTTTCATCATATCAAGTTAAGCTATTTCAGCAGTTGAGCTATTTTGACGAGTTGGACAATTTTATCTAGGTGGATCATTTGCACTTGGACCATTTCAACTAGCACTGGTTGGATCATGTTAACCAATTGGACCACTTTAATCGGTTGGATCATTTTAACCAGTTGGACCACTCTAACCAGTTAGATCACGTTATTCAGTTGAACCATTTTAACCAGTTGGCTCATTTTAACCGGCCAGCTGGACCATTTCAGCAGTTGTATCATTTTAACCAGATAAATCAGTTTTAGTTCAGGTTGAATCATTTTAACCAGTTGGACCATTTTAATTGGTGGATTATTTT
>NC_142672.1:15918041-15940541 GCF_964200805.1 Pocillopora damicornis
TGGGTGAAATCCATGGTGCGTCGTTTCGGTGGAACTTAACTCGCTTTTTGGGAAGGATAGAATCTAACCCTATGTGAATTAGGTCACTGAAGTGAGCATACTGTTCTTGGACGCTATCTATAGTGTCGATTAATGACCAGTCGACCCCCGTCATATAACGACCAAAAGCCTGTTTGGACTCAGCGTTAACAGCACGTGTAGTAACCGTTCTGTTTGCAGGAATATTGGCCTTAACTTACACTAAATAAGAAATTCAAGTAATGAAGTGAGGGTACTAGTTCTTTTATAGTGTTCAAAATTTCCATGTGCAGGGGTTCTTGTGGCTACCAGAGAAGAATCAGTCTTTAACCATTTACCCCCCCCGAGGGAGATAGTAAGTACCGATATCCTCTTCCCTAGGGGCAACTAGCTCAAAAGTGGGTGATCTCAGTGGCCCTCCGAGAAAGTTTTCTACAGCAATAACTAAGCTCTACAGAAGCACACAAAGTTGTAAGAGAATCAATGAATTCTTTAATTATTGGTCCCTCCCAGACCAACCTATTGTACAAATCTTATGACATCGGGCCCAGTTTCATCAGTCAATTTTTCAAGCTTCTCCTGCAATTATGTGCTTTTTCTTGAAGCTGACAATTAACAAGGTTCCTGTAAATTAAGTTTACATGACAAACTAACAATTTGTGAAAATTAATACATCTCCCAAGCTATATTCAGGGTTTTGCTCTCAATAAAATCAAATTTTAAAGCAAATTGGGATTTTACCCTAGCGCTTGTTGTTGTTTTTTTTTTATTGTAACTTTTTATATACGTATGTATAAATAATTTTTAGAACAGACGCAAACTCTTAAGAATGATCAAGCTTTGCCTTACTATTAAAAATTTTTACATCTTGGATTACCAATCACAGAGGTTTTTTTGGTGCTTTGACCTGTCTAACACCCCCCAAATAAGTGCACATACATACTACATACAATCAGCCCAGTCAAAATGTGCCATAACTGACGATTTGGCCGCCTACAACAAAATATCGCCCCCTACTTCACACTTGTCAGACTTCTATTCAGGATTATGTTCGGCCTCTGCTGCCTATTACTATCGCCCGCTTGCCTTCCACTCAAAACATCGACTGGGCTTATACGTACATTCATACGTGTGGGATTAGGTTACACGTGCGGACCTGCACTATCAAAAAAGATCAATGAATTATAACTTAATGAAACATTGATAAATAAAATAGCTTTATATAAATGACAAAAAAGATTGTCGTAGGTCTTCAGTGACATAACATTAGCCTTTGCACCACTATCCAGCTGGAAGCGAACTTCAGTATCTTCCACCACAATAACTTCATAAAACTGCTCGTCTTCTGGAACATAGCTTGACTTAACTGAGTAAACAAACAGCGAGTCATCTTCGCTTTCTTCTTGGTCGGAGTCGACTACTACTAAATGGACCTCCTTCGATAAAAAGAGTTTTGAGAAATGATTCATCTTTTTGCAGAGTCTACACTGTTGCCCCATTGCGGGACATTTCTTGTGGGCCTTGTCATAACCACACCGTCTGCATTTGTGTTTCGATTCGACCTCCTCCGCTTCGGCGGTCTTCTCGGTTTTCCTTTTGGTTTTTATTTGAACGCTTCCGACGATTCCAGGGCGGAAGTTTAGGGTATTCACGGTTGGGTCTTCGTCACTGGCGAGCTTTTTTAGACTGCTGAGGTTTGTTTCGTAATTTCGACCGACTTCGATCGGGGTATTCACGATTGGGTCTTCGTCACTGGCGAGCTTTTTAAGACTGCTGAGGTTTGTTTCGTAATTTCGACTGACTTCGATCGGGGTATTCACGGTTGGGTCTTCGTCACTGGCGAGCTTTTTTAGACTGCTGAGGTTTGTTTCGTAATTTCTACCGACTTCGATGGCCTTTTCACATGTCAGCACGTCTGCTTGATCCAGGCATTTCTCACCCACTTTGGAATGTTTACAACGAAAAACGATCGCGTCTCGAACCATACGTTCTTCCTCTTGATAGCCACAATCCTTAACTAGAATTTTCAGATCTGTAACAAACGAGTCGAAGGTGTCATTGTCTCCCTGACGTCTTTCGTTAAATTTCAAAGCAGCCATTATGTGGCTTTTTCGTGGCGCACGGATTCTTCGAATTTCTTCAGTACGACCAATTTCGCGGCATCTTCGGGTTTTGCGAATATGAATCCTTCAAATACATCCAACCCTTTATCGCCTACCCACAGCTTCAGGTAGCCATTCTTGATGCAAATCTTGAGCGGTCCACGATATCTCTGAAGGTTTGAATTTCGCCATTGTGGCTGTTTTCACAATCTCCGGGAATTCTGTGATCTATTTCCAGTCAGCTGTTAGCTTGATGGCTTGTTTTTCGGCGTGGAAAAGTAACTCTTCTTGACACCATGTAAGAACAGACATAAACAGATGGCTGACAACTGCAAGTCTCTTTTCCATGTGCTTAGTCACGTGACACATTGTGACTGACTAGGGAGGGTAAAGTAAACTTGTTACATTTTATATCACACTGCTCACTCAAAATGGGCTGGCAGCCTGTGATTTGGCCACCTACAATGAAGTATCTTCCACTGACTTCACACTTTTCAGACTGCTCTGCAGGAAGAGGTTTGGCTCTGCTGCTTATAATTACAACAGCCAGCTTTTCTAGTACTCAAGAACATTTTGACTGGGCTGTGCAAGCCTTGCTAGCATATTAAAAGCACCTTCAGGTAGATTACGGCAAAGCAGACTTTGTACCATAATGCTTAGCATTAAGTGCATCATTACCCTCTTCAGGTATTTCTAGTTTACATGTGAAAATCCCACAAATCACAAGCTATATTACACCATACATTCAAGTTGACAAAGCAATCATGGGCAAATTTTTTAAAATAGGATTCAATGATATTCAGTATCAAGATTATTTTGTACCTAAATATTAAAATGTTCGAGAGAAGAAATAACCGTAATCATTTTTTTCTTTCTCATTAGCATCGACTTCCAAAAATAATGGATAATGACCACCTAAAACGAAGAAATGAATCATATTTGTGATCTCCGAGGGCCTTCAATATGACACAAGTATGCACATTTTTATTTCCTACAACTCACAAGTGGCAGAAATAGCTGAAAGTGCCTTCAAGTAAAGTCAATAGAATCCTCTGCGTGTATAGCCATGTAAAACTATTTATTTGGTGTCAACAAAATTACATCCCAAACGTCTTGATATTCGACTGAAACTCAGCTTGCCCATCTTTCGTTTAGACTTCGAACATTGCTGCTTTCTCGCAACCGTTTCAATGTATACGTCTCGTTAGCCAGGCTAGAAATTGTTTTTTCCATTAGCGTGATGTAGCTTGAAATGTTGCCATTTATTGACCTCGATAACCGTGGTAATACTTCCCATATGAAGAGAACGAAATTTGTCTTAACCCTAGGACCACTTTGGTAATCAAACTGTATCATTTCGCACCAAAAGCAAGCTTTTCGGTAAATCTGACCTACATACATCCTTGGATATAAACTTAATTATCTTTCTTCGAGCTTGGTAATTTATTTTCGGTCTTCTTCCGCATCCAGGCGGAAGGAAGATCATTCTAGAACACGCAGGTGAGTTGGTAGAAAATCACAGCAAACAGCGGCTGAAGCAGAAGTTTACGTGAAGTGAAACCGGGATAAAAACGATCTTTATGAGGTGGTTATTTTTTTGGTAGCATATCAATGAGGCTCAAAAAGCCAACAAAACTTTATTCGGTAGTTATAAATTCCTTCTTTGCATGTTCAGATTAGTCTGACTCCGCATGGAGGGGAACTGAACCATCGCCAGCCTTCGCCTGTTCATTCCAGGTATGGATGCTACAACTGTATTCCAAGACGTAAGCCATTCGTTTGAGTGTAAATGAATTCTGTGTATCGTCAAAAATAATGTTTACAAGAAAACGTTCTCCGTCGCGTTGAGTTCGTTTTTGATTGACGTGATCTGAGGGTTGTTCGGTTGTCTTAAGTTGTCTGGCTTGGTACATCTGTGCACAAACTAAGCCAGCTATTGCTGTTGCTGTACTATGCTTAAAAGCAAAATGTTAAGTCAAGAAACCTCTGGTGAAAACTTCATTGCTGTCAAACGTTTTCTAACCAGATGTCCTCCTTGGTTTCGTCAATTAGGAAAGGATACAAAATCTAATATGCGAATATTTGGTTTTCTGTCAACCAATGGCTGAAGAAAAAGGCACCAAGTTCTTTCACACAGTTTTAAGTTGTAGCTATTCAAGGAGCACAAAAAAGAACTGCAGGAATGAAAAACAAAGACTCATAAGTGTTCTTGGTAGCCTTCGTTCAACATGAAGGAAATGCAAGGTTGTCCCTTTTTGACAGCACTGGCAGCTACAACATTGTCTTCTTCCTTTCTAGCGGTCTAGTGATCGGCGGAAGCTGCGTCATTTTTCTCATCCCAATTCTGTTTCCCACTTAGCCAAGCCTGCTTAAAGTCTTAACTCCTGAGATCATTCTGTCAATGCCAAATAAGCTCCAATACGACAATGAAATTATTCTCCTCGAGGGCGATGCAGTCAGGTTAAGAGCTTCCCATATGTCCTTTAGAGACTTTGCTGACGAATTAGGGATCTACAGGAGTGGTTTGTTATTAGACAGGACGTGACCTGTCGTGTAAGACTCAGTGTTCCGAGGCTGGCACCGAGGACAGTGGATACGGCAAGCGCACTGTGTTGCGGAAAGCAGCGCGGAAATACATGATCATATGAAACCATCCATGTGCACTTTCGTCTCTCAAGATAACCTGCAATACGACTTAAGACAAGATAATGGCTACTGCAGCTATGATTCTTCGCTAGATGTGCTGAAGAGCTACACTGAGGTCACTGGCATGATGTCGAAGCAATGGCTGAGCATGGCCGGGAAGGGCTCCTCATTAAAGACGCGTGCCATCCAAACTTTAACACAGGAGAACAGAAGAGAAAGGTTATGGAGCTGTCTAATTGTACATGCGGAGAATACGGAGACGACTCCGTCAGCAAGCTCATTTCAGACGCCAAAGAAACAATTGAACTTAAAAAGCCTTATATATCAGAATACCTCTACCACCAGACATCTACAGTGCGTTGTTCGAGGGAATACTAAGTACTGGAGAATTGTCCGACCGCCAGGGCACGATGAAGACATTGCCGAAAGTAAGCATGACAGATATAATATCTTTTGAACAGGAAACAGTTGTTTAAGTTATGGACGAATAGAAAAGAGGTTACTGGATAAGAGCGGGAGCACTGGGAATAGACTCGGCGCCAGGCTTTCAGCCGAGTCAAATTACTAATTTAGAGAAAGAGAGAGTATTCCAGAACATTGTTTGACTCTCATGAGACATTTGGGAGCTTACTGCAAGCCACACCATAATTAGCTATTCCCGTGCTAAAACGTTGACTTGGTAAACGTAACAGTGGAATGGATCAGAAGTTGTAGATTTTGATTGTTTATCTGTTAAAGTGCACCTGCTGGCAGTTTTGTAGCAAGCGGAGGATATTTTGTCGTCATTGCCTGCTTAACGTAGGAATTCAGACAGAGCGACCCCTGTGGAAAATGTGGCGTCATGCTATTGGAATAAAAACCTTAATCAGCAAAAAATGAATGGCAAGAAAGCTTTTAAAAGAATTCCAGTGTACGCGGGTGGCAGAGCTACTGATCTTTCCACTGTAAACATCTATTAGGAAACCTTAGGGGATCGAAGCTCTCGTTTTACTGTCGCAGGAGGGAATAATTAAAGGAAAAATACCTTCTCCACTCCCCTTTCGTCCATCAGCGCCCATTTGCTCTATGCTACAAAATGGTAGTTCAAAATGTAATCAGTTCTTAGAGTAGCTCGGATAGAATTCTCTAGTATCAAAGATATTTTATTGCCTTACTTAACTGATTTAAGAGGCTGAATTTTCTCATTTATAGAACGCTTACGTAACAGGGCTGACACGTTCCCCTCATGTCACCAGCCTCGATCGCAGGATCTCTATCCTTTGTTGAATATTGGAAGTATAAGGGAGAAAGAGCCTAAAACCGAGGCAACCCTGAGACGGAAATTCCAGGAAAGGCCCAAAATTGAGGCTATCACAATTAGGTCATTTTTGTAGTTGTTGTTTTAAGGATAGACACAATTACATGCATAATGAAAGCAAAACCTGTCCAGATTTCCTAGGAAGTTTGTTGCTATTTTAAGTGTGCGAAAAAAGGAAAAATATTTTTTTTTTCATTTCGTAATATTTGGGTTGGATCAAAACTAACATATATCTTAATGGTGAAATATGAAGTAAATATACTTGAGAGCTTTTTATTTTGTCAGTCAAAAATGAATTATATATATATATATATATATATATATAAAGATGTTCTATTCGTTGATTAGAAGTTTCAATTTTTATGGCTATAGGGGTATAGTTGACGAAAACGGAAATGTCGGTATATTTATTATTTCATTTGTAACTCTGAGTTTGAAACGAATCTAAACCTTACATAGAAATATCAGCTCATTCAAAGCTCTATTTGAAAAAGTTAAAGTAGCTGTAGTAATTATTTAAGAGCATTCATGCAAAATGTATTTAATAGGTTTTGAGACCCATTTACTGAAAATATGTAATTAAAAGGCATTTTTAAAGTGAGTGAACCTAATAAACTCTTCCGTGAAGATTTTAGTCCAAAATTAGCTAGAAATTATGATTGTTCTGCCGTAATAACTGTGTGTCTGCATTACTCCCGTATCTTTGTTTTTCCTTATTTTTCTAGATCTCTTTTCTAAACAGTGTCCAATGTATTGTGCTGGATAGTTGTTTGGGAAACCAATTAAAATAGCGATATGTTTCATTTTGTTAGTGTTCAGCTCATCCAAAAGGTGGCGTCGCTCTTTGCTGCAAGGTCATTGTCTCCGGAAAATTAGAGGCCTTAGTCGTCGTTTTTCCTTCGTCATATGCCAGGATCAGGGAAGAGGATAAATGAATTACTGATCCAAACTGAAATTCTTTCAATATTAAGCTCGATAAACTGGAGAGCGACGTTTTTACTTTGCAACGAATACATGATTGCATTTGAGCCTTATGACAAAATAAATATTGTGCACCAAATTTGTAGTCTTTTAAGACAGAGACGAAGTGCTATTATCATATATAATGGATATACGAAATGGAATCCATTTCTGGGTTTCATCACATCGACCATTTAACATGCCTCAAAATTTTTACGAGATAGTTCAAGAAAATGTGTAATTCCTTTCGTAACGCGCAAAATTCCATGAAAACACAGATTATTGTTGAGAACATCAAAATGGAAAGAAGAATTCAGGAAAGGACGACAATTTTTTTCGAATGAAGAGGATCGGCTCTGACTGTAAAGGACTAACATAGCTTAATGTTCATCAAGTGGGAAAACCGTGATGTAGCCCTCTTAACTTTACGTGACAGTACTGGATTGTATGACAATTCTTCTAGCCAATCAACGTACAGGATTTACCCTTGGTGTCTTTGTACAAAATTTGTGCAACATGCCCTGACATCCGTTCCGTGTTTTAGGATTTGGGGTCATTTTCCACCATTCCACCATTCCACCATTCCACCATTCCACCATTCCACCATTCTACCATTCTACCATTCCACCATTCCACCATTCCACCATTCCACCATTCCACCATTCCACCATTCCACCATTCCACCATTCCACCATTCCACCATTCCACCATTCCACCATTCCACCATTCCACCATTCCACCGTTCCACCGTTCCTGCTTTTAGGGTCGCCCGCACAAGATGTCACAGCGACTGAAATGTTTGCCGAGATAATCTCAACACCAGCGAATAAGCTATCTGTATGCAATTTAGAGAAATTTCCTGCCAGGAAAGAAGCGAAAAACAATTTCCTGTAGTACTGTATTATTAAATCAATGACAGAAACAACTCAAGTAAATCGATCTCCCAATGTAAAACAAACAGATGAAACAGAAAACATTTAGCTTACTCGCCGGAGTGATTATCTGTACCTTACTTCTACCTGTACGCGTAATAGGCCGTCTCCAGCACCCAGACATCGAGGCAAATTGACTGAAAACCTGGCCCTTGCTCCTTTACTTTTTGCCACAATTACCCGATTTCCGAACAGCAAACACTTTCATGAGTTGTCGGCATTGGCTGACAAGTTCCATACTCGCACCTTTGATAATATTATATAAAACACCCTCTGAAGCTCAGGTTTAAAAAATTTCTGTTGCATTCTTTTAGATTGTACCCTTGCTTTATTGGATTTTCATGTCAAATACAAATAAATCACACAGTAAATTAAATACCAGTCTGAGTTTCCGAGAAGGTCGCATCGCTGTCAACATGTTTTGTACTGTCTTCATGCGGTTCGCTTCGGTGAACCATACGCGGCTCATATTATTAAGTAATTTTGTAATTAAATTTGTAAACACCACTGTTGTGTTATTTATCGGCGAGCGTAAAAGATCCAAACGACGCCATTCATTCAAGAACTTCAAGTGCCTTTTTACTCCCAGTCACGTGACTCGGTACAAAGTACAAACTATAACAATTTCGACAACACAACATCTCCCCCTTTAAAATCTACGGGGAGAAGCCAAAACTACTAAACATGAACGTAATAAAGTTTAATTTAACTTATAACATAAAACATAGAGATCGGACTGTTCAATTCATAAATTTATCCCACACAGTCACAAGTCCAATCTTCTGGGAGCACTGACTACTCGCCCAGATCTAGTTGTGGTTGCACCAGCTGCACAAGCAGCTGCCGGAACATCCAACTTGATCGCCTCTGGAATTTGCTTGCTCGAATCAGGAAAGCTAGGACCTTGCTTGCTCAGATCAGGACTGCTAGGGTACAGCGGAGTAAGGTCCTTCCGGTTCCGTCTGATAGTTCCTCTGGGGCTGCTAACAATGTATGAACGAGGTGTCTCAGCCTCTTGAGTCACGGTCGCTGGAACTTTCATGTCTCGAATCCAAACCTCGGTTCCCACAGGAATCTTCTTTTGATCTCTTGCGCCATGATGAGAATCAAAGTAAGCCTTTTGCTCTTGCTTTCGAACTTCCTCTCTACCTCGGACTATAGACAAATCAGGCCAACCGGGTTTCAGCTCCACCGCAGCAATTGGAACTCTGGATCTTATCTTTCGACCAAACAGAAGCTCAGCTGGACTGTAACCATTCTCTAATGGTGTTGAGCGATATGCAAGCAACGCCTTAGCAGGATCATCCTCCTTCTTCAGGACATACTTTGCGGTCTGCACCGCCCGTTCAGCCATCCCATTTGATTGGGGGTACTTTGGACTGCTTGTCACACTTGCAAATCCCCATTCCTTTGCAAATTTGATGAATTCAGCTGAACTATACTGAGGACCATTGTCAGATCTGACAGAGTCTGGAATTCCATGTCTCGCAAACATAGATTTCAGCGCCTGAATGACATCTTGCGAAGTCTGGGATGATGAAAGCAAGGCCAGCTCAATGTATCGGCTGAAGTAATCTACGACCAGCAAATAGGTGCGGCCCTTTAGCTGAAGCAAATCTGTTCCGATGATCTGCCATGGCCTGTTTGGAACCACTGAAGGAATAAGGGGTTCTGCTCGGAAAGATCGGTGTTCTGCGCATTTGCGGCATCCCTGAACCATATCCTCAATCTGCCTACTAAGGCCTGGCCACCACACAGACATCTTGGCACGGCTGCGACATTTTGTGATGCCCTGATGGCCTTCATGCAAGCGATCAAGAATCTCTATCCTCATGCAGGACGGTATGATGACTCTGGAAGCCTTCAGAAGTAATCCACGAACTAAGGTAATTTCTCCTCTCTCACTCCAGTACCCTTTTAGTGCCTCCGGAACTCTATCTTTTTCTGGCCAGCCAAGTTGGCAGTAGGCTGTAAGTTGTCGGCATACTTCATCCTCCTCTTGGCGTTCCCTTATCTCTTCCAGACGTCTGTCGCTGGCTGGAATTTCACTCAAAACACTGTGCGCATACAGGGCTATTTCTTCTTCTTGTAAGCCTGACTGCTGCTCTTGGTTTATCGGAGCTCTTGAGAGAGCATCTGCTGTTGTCAAACTCTTGCCTGGAACGTGTGAGATGGAATACTGGAATCTGAGCAGCCTCATTCGTAAACGCTGAATTCTTGGGGGCATCTCATTTAAGTTCTTTGACCCCAGGAGGGGAACTAATGGTTTGTGGTCCGTTTCAATATGAAATGGCTTACCGATGAGGTAGTCCGATAACCTTTCGCATGCCCATGTCACTGCTAGGGCCTCCTTCTCTACTTGGGCGTACCTCTGTTCTGTTGGCGTCAATGCCCTGGATATGAATGCAACGGGTTTCCAACCGCCATCCTCTTGGGCTTGGGTGAGAACCGCTCCAAGACCAAACGAGGAAGCGTCCGATGATACCCTTGTCTCTTTGGCTGGATCATAGAGGGCTAGTGTTGGCGTAGAGACTAGGGCCTTCTTTACGGCATTGAATGCTTCCTGCTGAGCCCCAGTCCAGAGCCATGCATTGTTCTTACTCAGAAGATCCCTCAGTGGCTTTGTCATGTCCGCCAGGTTAGGAATGTACTTCCCTACTTGATTGACCATGCCCAGGAACCGCCTTAATTGTGCAATGTCAGTTGGTTCCCCCATCTGTGCGACAGCTTCCACCTTAGTGGGGTCGATTTGCACTCCATCTTTGCCGATCACGTGCCCCAGAAATTCCACTTTATCTGTTGAGAACTTGCACTTCTCCAGGTTAAGGGTAACATTAGCATCTGCTAACCGCTCCAGTACTGCAATCAACCTCTTATCATGCTGCTCTTGGGTCTCTCCAAATACTAAGATGTCATCAACTTGACACTCCACCCCATCGAGACCTTCTAGGATCCTCTGCATCGCTTTCTGGAAGTGCTCGGGTGCTGAAGAAATACCGAAGGGTAGTCTTGTGAAACAGTACCTTCCCCATGGTGTGATAAAAGTGGTAAACAGCTTTGAATTCTCACCTAACTTCCTCTGCCAAAATCCACTATTTGCATCCAGCTTAGACATAATCTTTGCGCCAGACAGTTTGGCTAGAGTTTGTTCAGTTGTTGGCATTTGGTGGACCTCTCTCTGAACAGCCTTATTTAACTGGACAAAGTCACCACAAATTCTGACACTGCCATTCCTTTTGGGCACAACAACAATCGGAGAACACCACTGGGTAGGTTGATCGACCTGTTCTATCACTCCCATTTGCTCCATGCGCTCAAGCTCCTTCTTCACTTGAGGTAGTAAAGGAATAGGAATACGCCTTGGGGTACACAGATTAAATGGAGTGACTGATTCATCCAGCTTGATCTCGTAAACACCATCCATGCATCCTAACCCCTGAAACAAGCTGGGGAATCTCTTCTCATAGTTGCTGTCCTTTGAGTCAACACCAGAAATTCTAGCAATTGTCCCGAGCCGGCTACACGCGCTTCTTCCCAACAAGGACTGCTCAAGGCCAGGAACCACATAAATTTCGTCAGCACAGCATTGCAGGTTATGCGTAAGGGATGCTGTAAATTTACCTTTGCAAAACAGTGGTACTTTGCATGGGCCATACAATTTCTTATCGGGTGGAAGGAGCTTTTCCTGAATTGACAAAAGACCAAAAGTCTTTTCTGATATGACAGAAACATCAGCCCCACTATCAAGCTTGAAACTAACTGGGCAACCATTTACCAGGATTTCAGCTTTCCACGGATGTGCATGCATGCTGTCAACACCAATTTCTCCAAGAAACACACTGGAATCTGGATCCTCAGAAAACTGATCCTCGGTTACAACTTCTTCAACCTGTTGGGACATGCATACTCGGGCATAATGACCTTTCTTGGAACATTTATGACAAACAGAATTAAGTGCAGGGCAATTCCCTCTGGTGTGATTTGCAGATAATCCACATCGTAAACAGCCACTGGGGTTTGACTTATCTCTAGCACCAACGACACCTCCACGTTTCTTTGGTGGAAACTTCTGCAACTGTGCTCTGAATTTGGCTCCAATCTCATCGATTTCGGTGGATGTCGACCGCTGACCACTCCTAATGACTTCTTGTTGTTTCTTGACTGACTCGCTTTCCCTGGCCATTTTCACAGCTTTTTCAAGAGTCAAAGTCGATTCCAACTGCATCTTTTCACTTAGTGTAGCATCTTTAACTCCCACCACAATACGATCCCGAATCATCTCTTCTTTCAGGGCGCCAAAATTGCAATGCTCGGCCAAGCAATGAAGCGATGTGATGAATTCCTCGGCAGTTTCGTCAGCCTGGGTTCGCTGGTTGAATTTCGCTCGTTCGTAAATGACATTTCTCCTGACTAGGAAATACTGGTCGAACTTTTCCTTTACTTTGTCGTATTTTAGCCGGTCTCCCTCATCGCCAAACACAAATGTAGTCATAACATCGTCGGCGGCATCGCCCATCGCGTATAGCAACGTGTTTACTTGGATTTCTTCGCTTTTTCTGTGTAGATCACACGCCATCCGATACCGACCAAACCGACGAATCCATTTCTCCCACTCGTCTGGCTTTTTGAAATCGAACATTTCGGGTGCAGTAATCTTGTTAGCCATGATTCCTCCAGAACAGTAGTACGCTTACTTCCCGGGTTTCTTCTGCTGTCGCGGCGAACAATTTCTCTTTTGTCAATATTTAGCTTCGCTCGAGTGACCTCGAAGAACTCTCCTGTATTTTCCTCTAAGGGCCTCGACTATCCAGTTATTCTTCTCGCCAAGGGACTCAGGATCCCACTCCTGACACCATGTTGTGTTATTTATCGGCGAGCGTAAAAGATCCAAACGACGCCATTCATTCAAGAACTTCAAGTGCCTTTTTACTCCCAGTCACGTGACTCGGTACAAAGTACAAACTATAACAATTTCGACAACACAACAACCACCACAAAATAATTAGTCAATACCTGTAGTTCAAGCCTACCATGACTTCAAAATTTTGATGCACACCTCAAAAGGAGAAGAAATAAATTTCAAGGTTCTATTTATTCAGTTTAGGTTTGCCAGGTAAAATTGAGTCAAACATTCATTTAACAACAGGTTCAAGAAATTTTCATGAGTAATTTACTAGCCTACCTAGAACAATCAACTTCATGTACATAAAAGACTACAATGTGGAAACTTACACAGCAAAATTATATAATCACACAATTCCAAACAAAGAAAGTCAGGCAATTGACTAACCTGCTTCAACTTTTGAGGGCTTGAGGTACAAAGAAATAGATATGGTAAACAGTTACAGCTAATACAAAGTTGAAAGTTTAAAAGCCAAAAGATATACATTACAGCAATCAAATCCTGTGCATCCTAGCAAAAAAGGGTCAGTTACTACTATAACTTCTCCTACACATTCATACTTACAGGAAATCATTAATTTTTGTCACAAGGTGGTACTGTACTTACAATAGTTGTCCTGACACAAATGCATTTTTCTAAAGTTATCTCATAGCTTATGACTGTACAGGTCATGTGGAAGGTTCCTGCTTGGGGACTGACATTTCAATTACCTCAGCAAACTGTAATCATCAGAATTGCAAGCCAAGGAGTATTCACTAAGTGCTCAAGTTTCCAAAGTAGTCACCTGATTGTTACAGTCAAGTTCACTCCTTTTTGAAGTCATCTTCAGCTTGATCATCCTGTTACATGTGAAATGTTAGTATCAAAGGTTATGAGAATACACGAAATAATAATAAACTGAAGAACCTCTTGATTGTTAAACAAATTCTCCCTGCTGGCACATTAGGAAATGTATGGAGAACAGTATGGAGAATATGCATACTGATGTTAGAGTGTAAAGGGTTAATAGTGCTCCAGAAATAGCAGATAGTATTGGAGGGAAAGAAAGTTCTTGAAACAGTCTATGTTAAATAAAACTTTGCCATGAATGTTAGTTGCAACAGCAATGAAAACATCTGTGAAGCTACAATAACAATTACCTTTCCATGTAAACAAACCATAATGAAGCACGATATGAATAAATTTAATCTCACCCAGTTTGAATGTAGAATCTGAAATCTAATAAACTTACAAGTGAATAGGAAAAAGCTCAATGTGTTTTACCTGCTTCTGTCATTCTAAATATCACAAATCAATCCATGTGATTTTTTTGAAGATGTGTACTTTCTCTTATGGTCATCTATGTTTAGTATCTATCTTTTACCAGCTGACATCTGAGGAGAATCAAGTCCACACTGGTGATTTGACACATTTTAAGCAAACCCTACAACTGATTAGATTTTATTTGATCAAAAATATGAAGAGCGATAGAGGAAATTGGTTAGCACAATTCAAGTTTCCCTTCCTAGGTATCCTGGGATTGTTTCTTCTAAGTTATGGTAAAGTTTACATTTTCCCTCATTTCACTGTCTTCTGTTCATCTGTTTGCTTTCCTAACAATTTTAACTAGTGTTGCCAGCAAATGCAAGGAGCATATAAAATGTGTACAGTTATTAACACTTTAATTCCTGAGAGTGACTAGCATCTAATTTCTCCTTTCAATATCATCCCTAAATCAGGCATTAAGGTCATGAGAAAAAAGGAAATGATATTCAACTGAATAACCTCTTGATCTTTAAACAAATTCTCCTGGCCAGCACATTAGGAAATGTATAGAGAACAGTATGGAGAATATGCATACTGGTATAAGGGTGTAAAGGGTTAAAAACATAATGCAATCAGTTTTATATATGTAGAGTATTGCTTGAATATAAAATTGTGGTGAATGCAAGTGCCAAATGAACATCGGTCTATGGTCTTCTACTCCTCCACCTTGGAGGGTGTCTTGTGTACATAAAAATTGAAGTTCAGTGCCTTTACCAGCTTTTTTTGCTACAAAGATCAACGAAGAACAACAGCCACACCAAGAAATATTTTTCCTGACAGACATCTTTACAATGGCAGATACACACAACTGACATGTTTGAGTGAAGCATGTTAAGCAGTAAGGTATGAATTTGTCAGTTTCTTTTTCATTACTTGCAACCAGCTTATTTCTATCAGCTTTAAAAACTTCTGTATCCTCGCTTTCAAAGAAAAGCATTTCCCATGAACATTTAAACATTAAAGACATAAGCTACCAGAAACAGATTTTTCCATTGTTTCATAACGCCAGATTCGCATCACATTTTTTTGTTACATTTGAAAGCATTAGAAAATTTTAATTTTTACAATTTAATGAAATCCCCCATTTTAACCCTTTTATTCCCACAAGTGACCTGGACAGAATTTCTCCTTACACAATCAGTACAAAATCAAGCAGACAAGTGATAAGAATAAAGAAAAATACCAATTAGGGAATAATTAGTTGATCCAACTCCAAATTCACCAACCTAACATCACATAAATTGTATGGCAGACAGTAAGGAGAATTACTAATGAAATCTTGAGAGTTAAAGGGTTATGTAATCATGTATACTAGAAAGACAGCAATTAAATGTAACACTTCAGTAAAGTGCTCTTATGTACAATGAAGTTTCAAACTCATTGAAATTAAGTTGAATTCATGATTCAGATTTTAGTTCAAGAAATGTGTAATATCTCTTTACATGGGTGAAAAGAGAAGGCAATTATGAATTCTAAAATAGTAAATACCAAAAACTTAAAGATGGAATTTAAAAAAACTACTAAAGTATGGCATATCTATTCACTGAGATTTTAATCATTAGCTGGCACACAGAGATACTAAAGAGGCTATGTAAAAAAGATCAGGGCAATAAAATTAAAGATTCAGGAGAAGCATATGACATCAACTTGTTTACTGATGTTTTCACCTGAATTCAGTCTGGAAAGAGAACTCTACGACACCCCTGTTTTATCTTCTCACACTTGAATTAAAACATAAAATTTAATTATATGGAGGTAGGTTAAGGAGGAAATTAAAGGAATGGATATATGTTACATAAAAGAAACCCCATACAATAAAAATAAAGCAGAAGCATATTACCAACGTGTCTTTGCTTCTGGATACAGCTATAGTGGGTACTTTTTAAGCAATTATCTACATATTTAAACCGGGTGCAATAAACGGTCGTAAAAGCAATTTCATTCTACTCTTCCTCCTTCAGGGGTGTTTTGTGCATCAAATATTACAAGTTCAGTACCTCCAGAGTCGTAAGCCGGGCTTTTGGGGCTACAGAATAATAAAATAATCAACGCTTTATGGCAGGTCAATTTACCGAGAGTAAATTAAGTATAGTTTCCTAAAATCGAATGGAAAGTTTAAAATGTGCTTCACTTATGCTAAATATACGGATTTATCGTTCTTAATTACTGATGAAATTCCGAGAGTGTGACTCAATTAATTCAAAATAAAATATCCAAGCAGGTTAAATGAAGTGGCTCGCGAATTGTAAACTAATAATGCGTTAACAAAACCCCCCTAAATTATGGTGACGATACGAATTTAACGTTCATAATCACTTATCAAAATCCGAGATTGTACCTTAATGAATTCAACAGAAAATATCCAAGAAGGTTACAGGAACGGACTCTCAAAAACGGCTGTCGAATTCAAAAACTGTAAACAACAAATATTTACGCTAACCATGTGCTTACCAGCATGCTTGTGAACTCAAATTGCCAAGACCCCGTTTAATTACACGATCACAGCTCAGACACTTCTTGTAAAATGTGATGATTATCGATTTCAGAGATTTATTCCTCAGTTTCCAGCATCAGGAAAAAATATCGTATCGCAAGCATGATATTCATCATAACTCGAGCAGTAAGTATGCCTCGAGATGTTGAGAGAAGAGACAGTGGCTCCATGTTTTCTGAGACAGTTGAACCGTTTCTTGAAGTTCGAACGAATCGAGTAGAAAGCATGAAAACACAGCGCTGAAAAGTACCATGATTAAACAATGAGGTTTGAGTTTTTCTGGGCCTTAGCGTTAGAGAAAACGCAGATAAGACACGATTTAACTCCTCTTCTTTCTCTGATCCTTTGTGGTTCGCTTCTCTTTGTTGATGACCTCTTCTCAGTCTGTTTTCAGGAGCGTCTTTGTATTTCCTTCTCGCATTGCTCTTCTCTAGATAATCGCCTTTATACTTATGTCTTTTCTTGTTCTCTTTCACGTTCCTTTCGCCGTATTCTGCTTATTTTGGTTTCCTCTCTAACTTTCTTGCGCTTTTTCTCGACTCGCTTTACGTCTTTTACTTCTTGTTTTTTTCAGTCTCGCGGTCTCTTTCTTTTTATCCCATTTTCACTCAAAACCCCCTCTCCACAAACTTGAATTATAACAATTTTCTCCCGTTGACAAAGCTTTAGCTCTGCGGGTATTGTTTGCGAGTTGATTAAAAATTGCAAAATACTGAGAATTACTGTTCAACTTCAACCTCACCAGTTTGATTTCGCGCTCAAAACGCGGGTTGCAAATTATTTGCTTAAGCGGCTTCACATCTACTTGCCCACGTGAAGCCCTCGTGCAATGCCTAACGGTATGCCCGCGGTACGCTACACTGAGGCTCGATACTCGAATATGCGCACTTCATTGTCATCTTCCGGTATCTCCTGGCGCACACTAATTGGGTATCCAAGTTACGCACGCAATCACGCCTGCGCATTACCTTCTCCCTCGCCCTTCCATCACGTAATGGCTAAGATAGTGCCCGTGGTACAGTTGGCCGCGCATGCTAAAAGTAGCACCTTGTGCGGTCGGTCGTACGGTCGTACAGTCGTACGGTCGTAAGTCCATTTTTTTTTTTGGTTTGATGGGTTACTTTTATTTTGTATAATTATTGGGGCTACACTGCGCGCGCTGCGAGCTCCGCTATGAATGTTTTGAGGGAAAATGTAGAGCATTACTAATGGGAAATAAGTTATAAAGTACGCCTATCCGATTCTCTTAAGGTCTTTATGAAGCTGAAGCCTACCATCGTTTTGCTATTCTTCACTCCAGAATGTTTTTTTTCAATTTCTAACTCAGTTCCAGTGATTAATGATGAAGTTTAACCGTCCTCGAAAAGGACACGTTTTAAGATGCGCAGTCACATACAGTGTATGTCAGTTGCGTGGGATGAAAGATCGCGATTTCCATCAAAGTGACGTAGAATTAGTCACTCGCAGAGGAAATAGTAGGCATTGATTTTAGATCTTGAATAGTATATCTCTCAACGTTACCTGATTTTTTTTCTTTCCTTTAGGTTAACAAAGTTCAGTGTTTTCGCTGTGGTTGATGGACCCGTTATCCAGCAGTCAAAGGATGACAGTAATTCCAACAAAATCCAAAATATTTTCGCTGACAGAAGTGTCGTTTCACACTGACATGTCTTCGTGTTGGATTGTAATTCGCGATAAAGTGTATGATGTGACCAATTTTTTGGACGAGGTATGTTAAATGATTTATATGATAAGGATTCAATAATTTAGTGTTTTGTACAAGGTTGTTCTTACGAGGCTTCTAATGCAGTGCATTTTTAAATCAAATAGCATCTCGAATCCGTTCTGCGCGGAGTTTTATTTAGGCCGGTATAAAGATATACAGTCGGACCTCTGCCTTAAGGGGACCTTTCAAAGATGGGAGAGGGGAGGCGTATTCGTTGAAGCCCATATTACAGCTTTTTAAACGTTTTATTCCGTAACAGCCTGATTACATGGTAATAAAAATGACTAATTTTATTTAGTGAGGCTAAAACTCAGTAGTCCAGGAGCAAATGAACATAATTCAAGTCCCGTGAGAATTTCTTATTGAAAGCAAGCCACTGCACTAGATATGTTAAGGAGACCCTAAATAAACAGAAAAATACATTATTTCTACTTTTGCAACCTGCTCCAACACATTTGAAGGGAAAGTTTTAGAAATGCTCTTATAGATCCTGCATGAAAACGAGGTTACTACATAAACATCTTGTTACTTCGAATATTATGGGGAAAATAGCACCAAAGATATTAATCTATGTTCTCGTTCATTTCATAAACACATATTTAGTAACTGAGTCACAAGATTAGTCACGTGACTGAATGAGTATGGAAGTGAGGCTGGTTTGCTAAACATTTCTTTTCACCTTCCTGAAATGTGTAAAATGCTTCTTCCTACCTTATAAACAGCATAGATATTTCTTTCAGCTCAAACGGTTCCTTATGATAAAATGTGCTGGTCATGTGACTTTCAAAAACATGATGCGAGGCTGTGATATTTTGCTTTGCTTGAGATTTCAATCGTACAAAAAAAAACTCACTTTTACTACCGACATAATTACTAAAGGCAATATTTTTCAGAAGTACACCAGTTGTTGCACTCCAGAGAGTCGTGGGCATTCGAGATTAAATCCAAATAAATCTTTTAGCGACTTAGTACTGGCAGTGTCCTTTTTCGAAACCTAATAATACCAAATGTCAGAATCATATTTATCACCATCTTCTGCCACATTACTCTCGTCATCATCACTAGAATCGACGTCTCCACATTTTGGCACGTCTCTCCACTATCTAAACTCCCACATAGATCTTTGCAGTTCAGTCCATTCTTTATACACTGAAAGCGGTTTGTGGGACATTTTCCAAAGCACACTTGTACTTAACAAGACGAACAATAGCTTGAGGTGCTGTAGGGACTTTCCTCATCATAAGAACCCAATGTACTCCATCCCAAACCCAAACAAATTTCTCTAGTGATGACAGGGTGGGATTTTCTACCACGTCGTTATATTAATGGGCTCTTAAGATCGTTTGTTGAAGAGCAGCCTGTCCGAATGGGCTTGTTCCTTCCTAAAAAGACACCATCTCAGTTCTGTCGCAGAGCACATCTCTGTCTTCGGGCGATAAAGCTGATACACAAACTTCTTGATTGAAGCCACACCTGCACCTCCCAGCTCAAAAGGACCAATGTTCCAGCTTGTGGCTTTCCCTTTTCTCGAAAAACAACCAGCAATGTCTGCTTAGTTTAAAGTGTCAAAGGCTGGGAGGATGACTGCCATTTCGGGCTCTAAGACGCGAAAAATTGGCCGAAGAATAATTTCTTGTTTGAAGCTCAAAAGATTTTCTCTAGATATCAAATTGGAGAACTAAGAGAGGTTAGTTTGCAGTTTGAAGTCAAATTTACTAGCGAGACACGTAGTAGCTTTGTGACTCTTCACGCACTTAACTGGGGGTGCGGATTTGAGATCTGGCTGCGGAGTTAATGTGTTGAGTTCTTAGGCCTTGCGCTAAATTAATTCAGAGTCTCTCTCTTAATGGGAGTTTAAAAGTATTCCAGTTAACTGGCAAAATCATGGGGGTGGGGTAATCTGCGATGGAGAAATATCCTTTCGGCAGAGAGAGGAGCAATGCTCCTAGTCGCTTCACGCTACGGTAATTGGGAAAAGCTCTGCAATCTTATGGACCACATAATCAGAGTGCTGACTTCATCTAATGTTGTAAGACAATCTTAGATTTTACTTTGCCCACCGCATAATTATGAAGTTAAACTGGGATTAAAATGGCTAGAAACAATACCTAATATGTCTAATTTTCACGGTGTTCAGAAACAAAGTTGTACCAGTGGGTCTTTTCTACACCCGAAGGATGTCCTTCTATTTATGTCAACCTTTGGAAATCCTATTCTGACATGGAAAGACGTATTAATCCCCTTTTAGCCGCGAGAACTGAATGTCGCCCACTGAATGTTACCGAGAAACTTGATACGATGTGACCGGTGTCCATAGTCTGGTGTCGATCGTCTCAACTGTAAAAATGGACGCAAAACCAGAAAATGATCCCTCTTGGCGAGAAAAATGGTGTCTAAGACTATAAAGTTGTCCTGTTTTTGTTAAATTGTTGGTACATTGCGAAAACTTATACGGTCTTGTTTCTCAGTTTTAGAAAGACAAAATCTACAACTACAAGCCTAGACTTTGAGGATCGAAGGTAACGTTTCATAAGTTTTGTCTAAGATAAGTTATTACACATCACTCTTCGCAATTCTCTGATAAACGAACTCTATTACGTCATTAACGATAGTGCTACAAATAAAACTTTCAACGTTGCGTAACGTTTACTTGATCGACGTGATCTCTGACCGTTGTTATATGTTATCTGGCTGGGTACATCTGTGCGTAAGCAAGGTACAAAACCCAGTTAAGAAGTTAGTAATTTTACTGCTGTTAAACGTTTTTTTACCAGATGTCCTCCTTGGTACCATCAATTAGGGCAAGATACAACATCTAGCGTGCAGATATTTGGTTTTCTGTTAACCAATGGCTGAAGAACAAGGCACCAAGTTATTTCACACAATTTTAGGTGGTAGCTGTGAAAAAAACACCAGAGAGTAAAGTGCAGGAATTTAAATAGAAATTCACAAGAGTTTTACGAAGGAGACACCGCTTCGCCCTTGAGCTACAATTCTGCCACTTACCACTGAGAAATTAATCATTCATTGGTCACCTAGGAAGTTCTTATATGGGCGTTTCCCTTTGTAGTAAGAGTATTTTATAAGAGAAATACCTTATCGGACAGCCGTAGAGCAAATTTTTTTTAAAACTCTTCTGTTTTGGTCAATATCATAGTTCTTTTCCAACTGATCAGAAAAAAACACTGCGGCTAACTTCGTTTTTTCATGGGTGTGTGTGTGTTTCTATTGAATATCTATCGAATCAACGGACTACTTGCAAAATTGTTTGCTGTATATGGTTTTTGCCATATCAAGCTAGTCTATTTTGTTCGTAGATTGGAGTTACAAGAGTATACCTTCGGCTGTTTGTATTTCATGTATAGTTATAAGCCGTCCAACAGACGGTTGAAATCAAACTGGAAATTGTCTCACCTTGTGTTACACTTTGTGGGTTCACCTTAACGTAAAGGTGATTAAAAGTACTACATCTTCGATCCGTAGCTTTGGCCTAAGGTCACCATTCAAAACTTGTGAGTTTCCCTTGTTTCTTTCATGATACTCAACGGGTGCAATAGCAGCAAAAATGGCTTCTACGGTGGTTACCGGGCAGAATAAGACTTTTGACGGAAACTGTTTGAAGTTTTTCATGGATATATATTACCATAAAGCTTTGGAGATTCATAACATTAGATGTGTGGCTGAGCAACGACAATTTTCCCAAAATTGAAATCAAGCTTTTGATTAGGCTTTTATGAGTGCAACTTCTCAAATAAAAAGTATAAATTATCCACTTCAATTACAATCGCTACCGACTACTTGAGAAGCCCAGTAAGGTGCGCATATATATTAAATGAAGAAAAATGTAGATAAGCAGACCTTGACTGAAGCATGACTGAACAAGATCACGTGTCTCACAGGATTCCGGCCTACGAATGTTGCATAGTTACACCAATAAGAGTGGATGGTCTATGCAATACAGAACATAATCGAGAATTACACTCTAGTCCGCGCGCACGTCCTGAACTATGGCAAAGTAACGTATATCGATCGACACCTGCATAACTACACACCCAAGACCAACATGGAATGACACGTTGTATTGTGTTTGTAAAGAGGTTCTAATCCATTATAATAG